>NC_050580.1:14181527-14481527 GCF_011100635.1 Trichosurus vulpecula | reverse complement strand
GTTCTCTATCCATCAGTACATGCTGTCTCTAATACTACCCATGTAATATTAAATAATTCCCTTTCCCTCTCTAGGTCTTGGTTTCTTAGTCCATTTAAAAATGAGGATGCTATCCTTAAAAACCAGATGTTAATTTCTAAGGCTCCTTCCAACTTTGAATTCTGCAGTCTTTAAAGATGTTTGCTATCATTAAAAAAAATCACCTTGTTCTTTATAATCTAGTCTAAATTGTATTTAAGAAGATCACTTTGGGGAAAACAGGACAAATGCCACAAGGAAAGAGAAATGCTAATTTTGCTCATTTCATACTTCGTGGACTTATAAGGGAAGAGCTGAAAGCGACCTCAGCATATAGAATGTTAGGACCTAGAACACTAGGGCTAGAAGGTGTCTTGTAACACAGAATGATAGAATATAGGATGGCAGACCTGGAAGGGACCTGAGAGGTCATCCTTTTACAAATAGAAATAATCAAGCCCAGTTGGGTGCAGTGATTGGCAAAGGTCACAAAGATAATGAGTTGAAAGCCTTGATTCCCAGTATTCATGTAACAAGAGATAGAGGACCAACACTACGAAGAAATTGTTTTCATCAAGGAAAATTATCGTAGAGAATTTTCTAAGCTAAGAAACCACATAAATCTAAAGAAATAATTCTTTAGGGGATAAAAACGTCATGGTTTTCCCATGAAATCACAAGGGGCTGCTGTCTGGAGGTTATGTTCACAGCCAAGCAGATGACTCTTGGGTAGGATAAACCCAGTGCAGGTTTGGCCACATCTCTGATGTTTTATGACTTTCACTACCAACTGACACTCAGCTGAAACATCAAAAGTTTACTGCAAAGTAACTGTCACTGGGATCTATAGCAATCTGAGCTGGGGGATGCCCTTCCAAGGCCCTGCAGAACTTTCCTTCTGAGCTGGGTGATTTGCAACCTGAAACAATACACATCACACAGTGCTAGCGCCTGCTGCTATCACAGACACCTTTGGAAAAAAAAAGTGTCTCTTCTTTTGATGCATAAAAATATGAACACCACATCGCCTTGACATCATGCATCTTCACTTAGAAAGATTAAAGAGATGCAAAATTCTAAAGGCATCCCAACCGGATGAGCCTGCCTCTCCAGCCCTCTCCAGCCCCTTCTGATGATAATGAAGGGAAGCAAGGCCTTTGAATGCTTCAAAGGAAACATGAAGTACAATACAGCTGAGACTATTCTCCTCTCCTGGCTAGCTCTGACTTCTTTGAGACTTTCTTAAATTGTTCAGGAAGAAAAAAAATTACATCTAATTGGCTCAGAGGTAAATGAAATATACAGCAGCTTACTCAGAGGTTAAATCTAAGACTTTGATCTTGCAAATGCAACAGGACACCTTAGGATAAAAAATGTGAAAGCAAGGGAGGAAACCCATGAGCTTCTCTTTCCTCATCCCCTGTTAAAGTTAAGAGAGAGAGAGGGAGTCATCATCATGTGAGTTTCCAAAGTGGAAGGAACCAGAGACACCATCTTGTCCAGGAATACTTAACCAGGGTTTGTGAATAGATTTCATGGGGTCAATGAATTGGATCTTAAAAAATATATTGATAACCGTATTTCAACATAGTTTGTAATCATTACTATTTTATTTTATGCATTTAAACATGTTTTAGGAAGGGCTCTCAAGGCTTCTCCAGATTATCAAAGGGTCCAAGACCCAAAAAGGTTAAGAAACTCAAACTAGTCTGACCTTGCATTTCACAAATATGGAAATTAAGACCCAAAGAAGTGTAGTAACCTCACAAAGATCACACAGTTGATTAGTGACAGAACCTGGACTAGAAATCAGTTAGCATAATTCCTAGGGCCTCTTAAAAATCAAAAGGTGAATTTAATTGATTAAAAATCAATCCTTTCAAATTACTTTATGCTGGAAAAAGAGTAGCACAATGGAGAGAGAGGAGAGGGGAGAGGGGACAGAGAGAGAGAGAGAGAGAGAGAGAGAGAGAGAGAGAAACAGAGAGACAGAGAGAGAAAGATAGAGAGAGAGATCCTGAATCTGAAAGATCTGAGTCACTGCACTGATCTTAAACTTAATTTTCTTCATCTGTAAGATGGGAAGAATAACACTGGCACTCCCTAACTTATGGGGTGGTTATGAGGAAAATGCATGATTAACCTTACAGTAATACAGATCCAGTGACTTAGAAAGGCTTGCTTCTAAAGAGATGAGCTTGTTCTTTTCTCATTGAAAAAAGAGACCCCATGTTTTCCAAAAGACCAATTCAGAAGGCTATGCAAAAAGCACTGATACCAGTGCACTCCTGAAGGTGGTTCCAGTTGCCTTAAGTGGAGTTAAGCCTCTTAACAACCTAGGATTGCAACATGCAGAACTGGGGCAGCTAGGTGGCGCAGTGAGTAGAGCTCTGGCCCTGGAGTCAGGAGGACCTGAGTTCAAATCTGGCCTTAACCCCAATTGCCTGCCTTCCCCCCTCCAAAAAAAACACAAAGAAACGTGCAGAACTACCCAAAAGGCTCACTTGAAATTGATACTTCAAGCTGACTAAATGCCTGCTAGTGATTTTGCCTGTAAATAGGCTGACAACCACATGTGGCCAAGCATCTACCTAGTTGCCACCCAGCCTTGTTGAAATGCCCTCGCCCAAACATACATTGGAAAAGGAGCACTGCAAAGTTTACATGTAAAAGTAGAGAGAATAACTGGGGCAACATGGGACAGGTTATAGCAGATAGTCCATTAGCAAAGGATGGGACACCAAGGAATGCTTACTCCAAGGGTCTTGGAACCTCCCCCTATCAAAGGTTAAGAATAGGCATTAAGTAATCCAAAGAAGGCTCTTGGTTTGACCTTCATTACTATAGGGCCTCCAAAAATCTGCATACAGCTCCATTTTCTCAAAAATTTAACAAATCTCATCTTGCCTTATTTCCCACAAGCTTGACTATGATCTGGGGCACACTGATGTAGCATGTGTGTACATAGTATGCATTCTGGAATTCAGAAGAGGCCTCCCTCCCCAGCTCATTGTAAAATAGAGCTCAAGTCCCACCTGCCATAGATGACCTTTCCTGATCTCCCTTGCTATGAGCACCAGAGACCTCAGGGATGTTGCTGCTATCACCCTGTATTTGCTTTCTTGGATTCAGGTTGGGTCTCTCCAGTAGAAGGGGAGCTTCTGGAAGGCTAGGATTGTTTGGTTTTGTTTTCGGAGCCTCAGAGACCAGGCAGGCAGTAGCAACTTAATAAAGACTTAAATATTGTATTGAATTAAGCTGAATTAATATTCAATAAAGAATCACATATTTCTATAGACACATAAAATGTTAGCAGGATTCTTTCTTAGAAATAAATCAACTCCCCTAGCACTCTTTTTATTACCTATAGTATCTACCTGAAGTGGTTATTAAGAAGATCCAGTGAGAAAATAATGTCTGTGTCGGGGAGGAGCAACAGGTCATAAAGAGCTGTCTGAAGAACTAAAAGGTAACGTGACTTCCCCAGGATCACACAGATAGGATGTGCCAGAGGCAGGCATAAAAGTAGGTCTTCTCATCTCCCAGACTGGTCCTCCATTCACTTTGTCTGGATGCACTGCTTTTAAACTGCAATACTCAATATTCCTTGGTGCTCTTCTGTCCAAGACCCAGGCCAACCCTGTCTTAGCAAGTCAAGTCAACAAGTATTTATTAAGCATCTACTGTGTGCCATGCACTGTGCTAAGAGATACAAAGAGGGGGGATGGGAATAGCCTAATGGGGAAGACAACATGTAAGTATGTACAAAGAAGATATACACAGGATAAATTGGAGATAATCAACAGAGGGAAGACACCAGGTTGAAGGAGGACTGGGAAAGGCTTTCTTGCCAAAGATGGGATTTTAGCTGGTACTTGAAGGAAACAAAGAGGAAGAGATGAGTAGGGAGAGAATTCCATGTATGCGAAACAGTAAAAATTCAGAGCCCGGTGATGGAACGTCTTGACCAAAGAGGTCAGCATCACTGGATTGTACAGTAGCATCTGGCATCAGGTGAGACTTGGTATATTCAGGATGGCAAGGGCTGAGATTCATAATTTATGGCATAGCCTTATAATAACCGAAATCATTGATAATAATTGTTATTGTGGAGCTCTTCCAACAAAACCTCAATTACATGGGATCACAGGATCATACATTTTGAAGTGAAAGGGATCTTAGAGGTCATTGAGTTCAACTATGACTTCATAAACGTAGGGAACTCCCTCTACCGATACAGATAGATTTTATGTAATGTATTGTAAATCTGTTCTTTTGTGAACATATTGTTTTCCTGGTAAAATGATTAAAAACCTGAAAGTAGTGACTAGCATTTATGTAGCACTTAAATACTCACAAAGCACATTACAAAATACATTATTTTATCTGTACAACAAGCTTGGGAGGGAGGTGATATTTTTATTCCAATTTTATAGGTGAGGAAACTGAGGTGAAGCACATTAAGTGACTTGCCTAGGGTCATAAAGCTAGTGCTTAAGGCTGCATTTGAACTCAGGTCTCCCTGACTCCAGGTGCAGTACTCTAATCACTGCAAGTTAGTGTAAGCATAAGTTACACCAAACTATAAATTACAGGAGATCAGACACCATTCAGATCTGGCCTTTCTATCACTGCTGCATAACACAGTCCTTTCAGAAATGCTCACTGTCTGACTGATTAATAAATTACTTGACTGAACTCCTATGGAAAATATTGTCTTAGAGGGTTCTCCAGGGCACTGAGAGGTTGAGTAAACCACCTCTAGTCATACGCCTCTTGTGAATCAAAGATAGGTCTCAAATGCTCATATGAGGGTTTTCTTTCTCCAGAGTGAGTCCTCTATCAATTAATAAAATCTACCTTTGATGATGATGATGATGACGATGATGACGATGACGACGACAACGATGATGATGATGATGATGATGATGATGATGATGATGGTACCATGGTACTTATACCTTTTTTATATTTCCAGTCAACTAACCAACTTACATGTTTTCATGAGAGTAAAAGCAGGAAACTGTAATGGCATAACCCATCAGGTTTCCTAAAATCAGTGCCTGCAAGGATATAAAGAACTTCTGAGTTCTGGTAACTGATGAATGTGAGATGTACCGATTTCACATCCTGTGACTTCTGGAGCCTGGGAGCACTTTCTGGGTGCAGTATGCTGTTTCACTATTTAAAGCTTCATGAAGCTAGAAGCCAGTTTAGGAGGATTCCAAAAGAAGGCTTCCCACAGCTTGCCAATAATCTACCTGCTTCTAAACAAGAAGTCCCACAGAATTTAGGGCAATAGTTGTTTAAGTAAGAGCCAACAACTGATCAAGGAGGAAAAATGACATATGGCCAGACCATTTCTTTTCTTCCATACTCAGTGTCACACAGCCCAAATTTTCCCTTCCTCTTCAGTCCTAATGATGCCAGCCCAACAATTGGACCTTTGCCTTAATCACTGCTGGAACATAAGTAACATAAGCCTAATTAAAGAATTGACAGAAAGGTCTGCTGCAAACTACAGGTTGGTATTTGGCACGGACGGATTTATGGTGTGGTGGATGGAACTCTGGACTTGGAGTCTGAGAGACTTGTGTTAAAATCTTACTCTAGACACTTACTAGCTAAGTGACCCTAGGCAAGTCTGGGACTTGAAGGAAACCTTCTCTGACCCTAAGTTAAGTCTTCTGTAAAATGGGGATCATTGCAGTTAGGTGGCTAGACAGAAGATAGCATGTTAGATATCAAGTCAGGAAGTTCGGGGTTCAAATACTACCTCAGACACCAATTAGTGTGTGACACTAGACAAGTCACTGGAACTCTCAGCCTCAGTTTTTTCATTTGTAAAATTATGGAATTGAACTCATTGACTTCTAAGATCTCTTTGACCTTGAAATGTATGATCTTATGATCCTGTGTAATTGAGGTTTTCCTTGAAGACCTCTAGTGAAGAGGACTGGAGGGACCTATGACCATTGAGGCTACCCAAACCATCTCTTCTCCAGAGTAACCATGTCCATTGTCTTAACTCATCCTTATTTGGATCTCCACTCTTCTCACCGTTCTGGTGTGGGGCCTCATACCTCGGAGGGAGAAATCACATAATATTGTACTTAAGAGTCCAGATTAAAACTAAGTATAATTTTCAAAACTACCTATTGAAAAACATCACAATTTCTTAACTCTAATTTATGATCCAGAGAGCTAAGCAAAAACTAATTGCTTCAGGTAAGACCAGTGGGTAGCTTGCAAAAAATGCATAGAAATATGTGCCCTCTGACCATATCATTTGAATAAGCTTCAATATCACTCTATTTGTCATTTCAATATAAATTGAACCTTACAGGTGTCTTTGTTGTTGTGGATTTTGCCTTCAGGATAGTTAAGAAAATTTATTCTTATGTAGACGCGCATATATATTGGTGTGGATAGCTAATTTGAACCAAAGTTTCTGCTTTTTGTTTGTAAACCTCCCAATAATGTATATTCAGGACAAAGAATACACCTAGCACTATGCCAGGCACTGTGAGTAATATGAAAAAAGTATAAAGTTTGACTTACCCTCAAGAAGCTTCTAGTCTTCTCGAGGATACAGAACATACATCCCTAGATCAGGTCAATGCTGGTTTAAAGTTTGAACAAAGACTAGTCAAAGAAATTTCCAGCATTTCCCAATACTTACGATCATGGTACAGTGGAAAGCATTCAGGATTTGGAGTCAGAAGACCGGGGTTCAAATATTGGCCCCGCCTCTCACTATCTGTATGAGTTTAGGTAATTAGTTCACTTGAGTCCAAGGAAATGTTCAATCTCATTTTCCTCATTTGGAAAATGAGGAGCTTGAATGAGATGAAAGTCACTCCAGGTTTAATTCTATATCTTAACTCTGTTTCTAAAGTCCTCATTAAGATGAAAATGACCACATTTCTCTTGCCTTTGATTCTTGTTGGAGGCTGTTCTTAAAACAAGAGGTCATTGATCCTGCCAGGTTAGGGCAGCACTCATTTGCTGGCTCTCCTCTTTCATTGGAAATAACCAAATCTATTTTCTTCCCACTTTCTTTTTTTTATTATCCATTTCTACATGACCTTTCTTCTCTTCAACCGCAAAGGATAACATAATCATCTACTGTGAGCAGACTGCAATGCATTACAAATGAGAATTTATAAAGGAAGTTCACAAAGGTTTTGATCAAAGATGAACTCAATTATTCCAACGATCTGTAGTGTCACCAATGTGAATATTCTCTCCAGTGATGCAGATTGCAGATCATCCTTGCCCATTCATTCTGTGAGACTCTCATCTATGTCCTCCCAAAAATTTATGATAAAGAGTCCACACAATGTGTGGAAAAACTTCTTCAAGTTCTCTTGGCATTGAGAAGATATGAATGGACCACTTTGACTGTCCATTAGTCATCCCTCATTCATGGCATGTAACTAACACATTATTTTTGATCATGCAGTTTCTGTGTTTGGGTCTATGTGGGTTTTTACCAAAATGAATGATGTGTTGAACATTTAGGAAGGATGAAGAAGAAAAGATGCTGCACCAATAACCACATAAAGTCAAAAGAACTTGAGGAAAGCCTCCAGAAGGTTGACTGGAGCCCCTATAGAGGATATGTTGGAAGACCCTCATGGGCCAGAGCCTCACAGGATGGGTGGACAGAGATGGGCGGGAGAGAGAACTGAATTGGATGAGTGAGTACATCATTGAAAAGCAAAGATCAAAATACATGCCCCTGTTGTGTGTGTGTATTTATTCTGAATTCACTCTTCAATGCCCAGGCCTAGCCACCAATTAATCTGTATATCGTCACCACAATCTGCAGGCTGCTGCCGAGTAAACAGAACAAAAGTAATTAGAGAAGCTTTCAATTTGGGTGTTTTCTCTTGGTTGAACTACAATTCATTTTTCTTTTCCTATAAACGTGTGTGTGGCCATCTGTCCTCGGTATAATTTGCTTTAGTCAATTAGGCAAAGGGCATCAGTATTAAAAATAGCTGCCTTCCCAATGCAGGTATCCCTTTCTTAAAGAAATTTGTGTTCTAATGAAGTTTTCAAAGACTATTTCATGGCCTCCAATTCCTCATTCAGTGAATTCAGCCAACACTAAGCAGGTGCTGTGTCCACAGAAGCCACATGATGGTGGATGTTGAGGGAAACCCAAGGCTTAGCTAAGGCACTGTTCCTGCCCTCATGGAACTAACCATACAAGAACAAAACACAAACACACAGCCGTACGATATAACACCAAATGATAAATGAATTGGATAACACAATTAAGTGTTCTCTGAAATGAGAAGATAAAGGTTGACAGCACTGGGGAGAATCATGGAAAATTCCCTGGAAGAAGTAGTGTTTGAGCTGTACTTTAGAATATGGAAAGGGATGCAAAAGAGAAGGCCATCAGAGACACAGAAGGATGAATGGGGTGAACAAAGGTCCCCTGGAGCTCAGGTTACAGTGACTTAGCTGGAGGTCACCCATACAACATGGTGGCAAGGCCCAGGAGAAAGAGCAACTCAGAGATTTGGGGTATGACTCCTGGCTCTGCTATTAACTTACTACAGACAGATAAATCGCTTCCCTTGCCTGCTTAAACTTCCTCACCTGTATAAAGATGCAATTGAATGAGATGGCCTTCTAACTATATATCTATGACATTCTGCATTCAATTTCTCTTGGTTTCCATTATTTATTGTTTCCTTTGTGGGGGGTGAGGTAGAATATATCCTGGATGTGATAAGAAATGTTAATTATGCAACCAAACTTTCCAAATTCTAGGATCAAAAGAATAATATTCTGCTAAAACAGAAACAGCAAAATTTAGGATTCTTCTACACAAAAACTGTGCACTGCCCCCAAATAAAAATAGAACTGATGAACAGCTCCCACAAAATTGAGTTCTTCGGCTCTGAGGATACCTGCTTTTCTCTGCTTTTTGTCCTCTTACCTTCACAGAGGAAAATATCCCTCACACTTGAATACTTTCCATTTTTATTTTTAATCAAAATAAATGGAATATAGCCCCTTGCTAATGTTCTAGCTTGCTAACGTTCTAGCTAAAGTGCTTTTGTTTGGGCTCTGGCCCCAGCACTTGATCTCACAGAAGCATGGGTGGGCAGCTAGGATTGGAAATGGGCAGCTAGAAGGAAGTGAAGCCCAGAAGAGACAAAGGCCTGCAGGGAAGGGAAAGCCAGTAGAGAAAGGGATGAGAAGAAGAGGGAGGGAATTGAAGGGGTCGCAAAGACACAGTGGAGAAGAGAACATAGAGTCAGAGACGTGGCAGGGAAGGAGCACTAGGCTCTTAACAATCAACATTCTTCAATTACCCAAAGGTTAGCAGAACATCATATGTACATTATTTCATTAGAGCCTCATGACAGCTCTGTGACTCAGTACCAGCATCAGCTCAGATGTGAGGCCTTTCTTGATCCCTCCATTGCTCTTCCCACTTCCAAATTACCTCTCTTTTCCACACATATATTCTTTTCTATGTATATTTATGTATGCCATTTCCCCTTGTAGAATGTCATCTCCTTGAGGGCAGGAATATTTTTTTCATTTTTGTCTTTGCATCTACAATGCCTAACAAGGTACCTGGCATACTATAAGCACTAAACGAATGCTTGTTAAGAGACTAAAGTAGATCCTATCAATCACTCAAGCAATCAATGAGCATTTATTGAACACCTACTGTGTGTTAGGCTCCAGGAATACAAATAAAAAGGAACCAATCTCTATAGGTAACATTTTGCAGATAAGGAAACCGAGGCTCAGAGAAGTTAGGAGAGTTACCTATGGATATACAGCCAAGTTTGCTATTCCATGAACAGGGTTCAGATAGGAAGCTCAACAAAAATGGGGAATATCTGACAGGCTCTGGCTTATGTCCTATAGTTCCTTTTATCAAAATGGGAGAGGGGAAAGAAGGGAGAACCGCAGAGCCTGCAACATCCCAGCTGCTAAGCAAAGGCAGACAAGGATGTGGGGAGCAGGGTGGGGAGGCAGAAGGTCAGTGAGTTCCAGGCACAGACATTCTCATGTTCTCATTGTCTCTTGGTGCTCAGCCTGCCTGCACAAAGGGGACATGGAAACCATCAGCCTTGCCTGGCTTGGCCAAAGTCTCAGGAATGCAGCTGCCAAATTCCCAGAGGTGTAATGTTGCTTCTCTGAGAAGAGCGATAACAATAATAATGGTAATGGTGATGATCAGGGGTTTATAGGAGAAATTAGAAGGCCTTCGCACTCAGCTCAGATAAAGTTCCTAATCTAACACAGTGTGTGACACACAGTGGGAACTTAATAAGTACTTGCTGAATTAAACTGCCGAAAGGAAAGGTTGTCTAGAAAGTGGTATGTTGAAAAAAATCCCTGGTCTGTCCACGACAAACCTTGTTATCTTAAAGTCATAACGGACAGAGTCCTGGACTCGGAGACAGAAAGAAAGACCTCGGCTTAAATCTTAACTAGATATTTAGTAGCCAGAGGACCCTGGCAAAGCTCTTGCCTACGGCTTCTTCCTCACAATGCCGACCTCCCAGGGTTGTTGGGAAGCTCAAATTGTGTAATGTACATGAAAAGGTTTGAAAACCTTAAAATATTTCCATAAATGTGAATTATTCTTATCACTATTGTAAACTCATAAAGGTTTCTATTACAAATGTGATCTAATTTCAATTGAATTTTGCCAAAAAGGCAATGAATAAGTTCAGGGCCATCAAAAGTGGAGAGGAACCTCACTAGAGCCCATCCCTCAGGGTTTAGACCTATTAAGGCCAGACAAGTTACAAGACTGAATTAGCACGAAGTCATCTTGGTCCTTAGGAAACAAACAGCTTGTGATTGGCATTAAAATTGACTTGGGCTGAATGTCAGGCCCAAAGGGAGTCTCAAAGCAGGACTCCAGGGACATATTATGGAGGTATAAATAAGTCAGAAGTAAGACTGTTCTCTTGTGCAATCTCCCTAGAAATATGAGTGAACTGGGCCAGCCATGATGTTAAGATTCCAGGTGATTGAAACTTTGCAGAAGCTTGTCCTGGAATCACTTAGAGACAAGAAGTGGAATGCATATTGAAGAGTGACTCAGGAGAGGCCTCTTTTATTTCATTTTTTTTGTAAGTCCCCCTCTCTACAGCCCTGCACAGGCTAGGAGTGCAGCAGACGCTCATAGGCCCAATCTCATTGCTGATGTGCATGGAGGCATTGACCTGCTCCATATTGGACCTGGGCCATTGACCACTCCTTAGGCAACCTGGTGTCCCCCCTTCTATGGGGGACTTATCACACTGGCACCCAAGTTGGGTTGCCAATTCAGGATCCTTTGCTACCTCCTGGAATAGTGGGGTTTTTTGTTTTGTTTTGTTTTACCAAATTAATGCTACCCTCTTCCACAGCCCCCTCCTCTATACCCAGACCCTTTTCTCTTTATTCATTACTTTCTGTGATGCAAAGCCATTTTGGGAGGGGAATATTATTTTCTGGAAAAACAAGGGAGAAAGATCATTTTTGTACTAATGCTTAACTTTAACAGTTCAGGCTCTTTATTTGACATAAAGAACCAATGTAATTACAGCAGATCTCATACAGCTAGAATCCCAGAATCAAAGAACTCAACAAGACCTCTGAGGTCACATAGTCTAACCTATACCTGGATGTGAATCTCTACAATGCAACTGAAAAGTAGATGCCCTTTAAATACATTGACCCATTTGGTCCTCATAGCGATGGTATCAGGTAGATACAGTTGTATTGGGTAGACACCCAGTTGTCTCAACCTTACTACAGCTCAGAACCCCTGAGCTCAAACTGTGCACTAGCCTCAGCCTGTCATAGCTTATTTCTTCTACTTTCTAGATGGAGAATCTCTTATGTTTTGCAATACAGAACTACATAGGCATATTGACAATTACTGTCTGTATTGTGATTATCGCCTCGCTAATACACTCCCCAATTATAGGGATTATAGATGTGCATCACAGCTGGCCGGAAAGAAAGGCCTTCTAAGAAGGTGGCCATGTACGGCCATCTTTGAATTGTTTCAGTTTATCTTATTGCTAAGCAGAATTATGAAAATCTTATTGGCTCCTTAACATCCCTTGATTAAGGGCCCTTGTGTGTTGCCCATTGTGTTAAGTATCTGTTTGTCTCAGTATCACTGCACCTTGAATTCAGAATGGGAAGGGGTCTAAGAGATCATCCATCCAGCCCTTTCATTTTCCAGGTGAGGAAAGTGAAGCCAAGAAGCTAATTAACTTCCCCAAGGTCCCTTAGTAGCAAGGGGCAGATCTGGGATTTGAACTCAAATCTTCTGACTCCAAATGTAGGGTCTTCCCATTATATCCCACCAATATCCACACTTCCTCTCCAGGGACCAACTTTGCCTTTTGAGAACTGTTGGGGACTCAAGAACTAAAATCTGACAAGAACAATGAAATAAAGGTTCACAATTAAGAAAGTAAATCTGCTATTCTTTCCTTAGCCATCATTTCTACCTTTCTCCATTACATTCCTGAGGTTGGTAGACAAATGATTTAGGACAAGCCTTTCATGTCATTTCTGTCCTCCATTAACATGGATGCAAAAAAGTAAGGTGCAATCATTCTGACCCCCATTCTGTCACAAGAAATCTAAGCACCAGGCTGGCTAACTTCATTAGGGCAAGTTTTCTACTGGCTTTCAAACAAGGTGGAAAGATTCAGACTCTCAATATTTTCAGTCCAAGACAGTCATTCTATTTCCATTTACACCACCTGGATGTCCTCTGGTGAGGAGGGACACATGACAACCTTGATGTGCAGAAGTGTGAATAGCAACAGGACAGGGCTGGCTAGCAATGAGTCAGAGACCTGATAGGAGGGGCCAGGCTGAGGCTGCAGGGTCTGGCCACCGGTAAGTGCTTGGTATTTTTCCTGGCATTTACAGCTTGGGAAATGTAACATTCCCTCCCATCCCTATCCCTCACTCCCATCATTTCGGGAAATCACAGCCTTTCAGAGGTAGAATGGAGAACAGAGGACTTGTCTAACCTTTTCCCAAACCAGGATTTGGTTTACACCATACCCAACAAGTGGTCATCCAGCCTTTCTTGCTGCCTTCTGACAAAGGGACCCCCAGCACCCCTAATGCAGCTCATTCCAGCTTGGAAAAGTTGTCACTGTTAGGAAATTCTGCCTTCCAGTAAGCCAAACCCTGCCTGTCTACAAATTCCCTCCAATGTTGCATCCATTTGGGCACAGGCAGATCGAAAAGTGTTCTACCATATGACATCCCTTCAAATACTTCAAGATAGCTACTGGGCTCTCCCTAAGTTACTGACTCTCTATATTAAACGTCCTCATTGTTCAGCCAAGCTGCATAGGGTGGAATCCTCAAACCCTTCACCATCCTGGTTATACCTGATTAGGGAGGTAAGTGGCACAGTGGAGAAAACATTGGACTGGAATTCAGGAAGTCCTGAGTTCAAATGTGGGCCTCAGAAACTTACTGAAAACTTCACTTTTTACATCTTAAAAACTGGGAATTACAAAAGTATCTTCTTCCCAGAGTGGTTGGGAGGATGAAATGAGATGCCTGTAAAGTTCTTTGCAAAACATATAGAGTCAAATAAAAGCAATTTATTACTATCATTGTTTATTATTCTTACATTCTTCCAGATGCTCATCAATGTTCTTTCTACAATATGGCACCTGGAATTGAACGTAATATCCCAGCTGGGATTTAACTAGGTTTACCAGCTTCCTAGTTCCAGCTACCTTGACTCATAATTCAGGCTGAGATTGAATTTGCCTTTGGGTGGCCATATCACACTGCCTCTAAAATCATAAGGAACCTCAGAAATCATCTAGTCTCACGTATATCTAACCAAGAATTGTCCTTCCAACCTCTCTGACAAATGGTCATCTAGCCTTAGCTTGGAGGCCTGCAGTGAGGAGGAGGCCATTACTTCCCATGGCAGCCCATTCTATGGCTTCATGGTTTTAAATAGTTCTAATGGCTGGACTTTCCCCCCCGCCTTGAAATTGATGATTCAGCAAGCATTCATGAAGTGTCTCCTATGTGCCAAGTTGACACAAAGATAAAAATGAAGGAGACCTCAAACTCCAAGAAATTACATTAAACATTTCTTTTGTCCTCTGTCCACAAGACAGAGATGCCCTCTGGGCCCTTCTTCCTACATGTAATGAAACACCTTTGCTCAGGTACCAGTATATATGAAGCAGAGAAACCCCAGTACAGGGAGCAGTTTCAGCGTAAAACTTGGTTCTGATTAGGAAAACTCACAGAGGAGTCTCTCTGTCTGCATTTCCCATGAGGCTTTCAAGACAAGGAAATTTCTAGTACAGAATCCAACCTCCAGGGGCCTGGAAGAACTTTAGATTTCTCTAGTTACACTGTCCTGTTATATCTCCATCAGGCTGACTTCCCTTCTCCTTGCTACTATGGCCGCTAACTTCCTTTCCGAGTTGGGCTACCAATTAAGGCTACCTCCTCAAATGTGTTTTTACTAAATTAACTCCATCCTCTTCCATAACCCTCCCCCAACTGCCCAGGTCCCTTTCACTTGATTCATTATTTTCCGGATATTATTTTCTAGAAGAACAAGAAAGAAAAAGAAACTTTTTTCCTACCAATGTTTGACCCTCAACAGTTCAGGTTCTTCATTGGACACAAAGAACTGATGTGATTACAGCACATCTCATACAGCTAGACTCCCAAGATCAAAGAACTTAACAGGGCCTCGAAGATCACCTCCTACAACCTATACCTAGACATGAATCTCTACAATGCATGTCTCTATGATGGCACATTAATGGCCATTTGTGTGTGTGTGTGTATGTGTCTATATATACATATAAGTGGATGGATATACATACGCACACGTAGATTCTCGTTTGGTCCTTACCACAAAGGTATAACATAGATGTTACTATTTGTTCCATTTTACAGATGAGGAAGTTGAGGTGAGCTCAGAGAGAGTAAATGACTTGCCAAGACCACACAGAAGCAAATATATGAGATGAGATTCGAACCCCATTCTTTGTGATTGCAGTCCAATCAATACACTAAACGCTGTCACATTGCCTTCCAAACCACTGTCCAGGTTTCCATAGGAGAACTCCAACAAAGGGGAAATCATCTCTCCCAAAGAAACTACCCCACTTTTGAGTAGCGTTTATTATTGAGAAGGTCTCTACCCTCAAACCTCTATTTGTCCCTTGTAACCACTGTCCTTGGTTCTGCTCTCTGGGGCCAAACAGAACAGATCCAATGGTTCTTCCTCCTTGCCAACCCATTAACTACCCAGACATTAGGGAAGGAGATGGAAGTTAGGGCTCTGATGAGCCACGTGGTCCATCAATCTCATTGGCCAGTTATACAGTCCTTTAGATATTTCTCCCTTCTGCCCAGATAGATGTGTCAGATTCATAGGGAGATAAAGAAATGCAGAAATATTAGGCTAAGTTCCCTGCCTTCCTTTGCAGATGATCTCCCTTCAGCTGAGGAGCACCATTCCACTTAAACTCACCTAAGCAATAGACAGGTACAAGAACTTTATGAATGGATTTTTGAAAATGAAATCATAATATCTACTCCCCAGTCAAACACATAAAACAAACTAACTGGTCAATACCAAAATGAGCTGCTTAGCTAGGTATGTTTCCTCTCCAAATTCACCCCATCCCTACCTCGTAACCTTTTCATGCTGTGTCTTTGATAAATGGCACACCTGGAAAACTCCCAACTGGAACTTCTGTGCATACCCGTTAATGTGTTGTTTGGTGGTGGAAGGTGTGA
The DNA here is from genome assembly GCF_011100635.1 of Trichosurus vulpecula. NCBI lineage: Eukaryota > Metazoa > Chordata > Mammalia > Diprotodontia > Phalangeridae > Trichosurus > Trichosurus vulpecula. Next base: position 14,465,702 of record NC_050580.1, on the reverse strand, counting down.
AATGTTGTTGCTTCTCTATTTCTGCTTGTTCTTTTTAAAAAAAATCCTGAGGTTGGTTTGTTCTGACATTGTTTGCTCAGATTTCAATTCTATTATTTACTTCTGGTTTATGGGTTACAGATGCTATTTAAGAAGCTATTTCTTCTCAGAGGTTAGAGAAGGGCTAACGTTCTGGCTGAAAACTTCAAGCTATTTTTAATTATTGGTCTGTGTTTCTACTGAGCAGCTGGTCAGTCTCTTGATATCATCTCTTGTGCCTTCAGAAATCATAAAGTTCTGTTTCTTAGCTCTTGCCCCAAATGCTTACCAACTAGTTTTTCCACTGAATGAGTTAACAATCCGTATTCAACTTTCTTCATTGTTAACATTTAATTTTGGTTCTGAATATCCCCAAATTGGAAGACTCTCATCATTTTTTTTGGCCTAACTGCAACAGAAAACATTTTATTGCCAGGCCTTGTGACTTTTAACTATTCTGGGATTTTCACTGGCAGCATCCAAAGTCCCTTGTATGAAAGAACAGAGAGAATTGAAAAATTTCTGAGCTTGAAAATACCTTAGCATTCGTCTAGTCCAATAAGCACAAAAAATTATTCTCTTGACTAAATACTCAACGAGTGGTCAATCTAGCCTTTGCTTGAAGTCCCCTAGTGATGGGAAAACAACTACTTCTTGAGGGAGCACATTCCACATTGAGGGAACACTCCCTGCTAGGATTTTTTGTTTCCTTATGACAAGCCAGAATCGGCCTCTTTCACCCTCTAAAGCATACTATCTTAGATGGCAGGGGGGTCTTATTTGCTTTCACTTAGCACAGTGCCTGGAACAAAGAAAACCCATCTTTTATTTACCTCTCTGTTTATCTGTCTGTCTTTATTACCCACTGGCCCCAGGTCTTCCCTCTGTGCCCAATACTGATATCTCTTCTAAATAAGAGCCCTGCTCATACTCAAAGGCAGATATCACAGCTCTCCCCTCAACACAGTCTTCTCATTCTTAGGCTGCACAAACCCAGCTCCTGATCATCACATAACATAAACTTGAACTTGAAGGCCTTCCCCATCTCAACTGTTCTCCTGATGCTCTCCAACTTATCAACATCCTTCGTACAAGACAATGTATTCATGCAAAGTGTTATACAAACCTTAAAATGAAATTGAAATGCCAGCTACTTTTGTTCTTTGGACCAGAGCTGCAAATGTATCAGCATAGGGAATGCCTGCTGTGTAAACACCTTCTACCAATGCAGATGTGCACTTTCTCGACCACTCATGCCCTCAGAGAGCTGCCAGGGGCTCTCAAAGTTTAAATGATTGGTCCAGTGCCACACAGTTTGACAGTGTGTGCCAGCCCAGTCTCTCTCCAAGACCTCGAAGCCTCCTCTCTAGTCGACAAGCATCAAGCTGCCTCTAAAGCTCAGAAAATCCTTTATACACAATAATCTTGTGAACTATGTTGACAAATCACAAAAGCATAGCGTTGGAGCTACAAAGGGACCATGTATAAGACAGCACAGCTATGTGGCACAATGGAGTCAGAAAGACCTGAGTTCAAATCTGGCCTCAGATACTGATGTGTGAACCTGGGCGAGTCACTTAACCCAATTTGCCTCACTTTCTTCATCTGTAAAAATGAGCTAGAGAAGTAAATGGCAAACCATTCTAGTACTTTTACCAAGAAAACTCCAGATGGAGTCATGAAGAGTCAAACACAACTGAAACAAATGGACAACAATATATGACATGATATATAGATGCACTCTCTACCTTCGAGCAGTTCAAACACTACAGAAAAGTCCCTTCCAACAAGCCTGTCATTTGCACCAAGGATAGCACTAGATGTAGATTCTACAGTGACCCTGCTAGAAACACAGTTTCAGGGCAGTAAAGGAAGAACGGTTCCTCTCAGATAACTTTGTCTTAGACTGGAGAATTTGAAACAGCAAATGCTTGCCCTCATCTACTGGAATGAGACGTAGAAAGACAACATCTGTGAGTGGGAGGCACTCCTTCGAAAGGGGCTGCAGAGGGCCTTTGAAAGACTTATTCTCTAAATTTAGCAAGTTGTATTTTCTACAAATGGTTGCATTTGCCTCCCGCTGGGCAGCTGCTCACAAAAAGCACCCAGGTAGCTTTCAGCAGGCTCCTCTCTCACAGCATGTTTGGCATCTCTGAGCTTCGATTTCCTTACTCAGATCCCACCATGGTACTGTGCAGTGAGCAAGCTAAAATCAGAGTGATAAATTTTATTTGCAACTGTTTGTAGATACTATAAAATCTCCAATAAGAGAAAAAGGTTCTAGTCACAGTCTGAGTAATCTAAGAGATTAATGAGGTGGGAAATAGGAACACATCAATAGCTAGAGAAGATGGGTTTGAATCCCGCCTGTGCCGCTTACACATAAAAGGCATTTATTAAACACTTACTGTATGTGAAAAACGGAGCAAAATATGGAGGATACAAATACTTAAACAAAGAGTCCCTGCTCCTTAAAAACTTACCACCTAATGATAGAAACAATACAGAGGGTAGTAGTGATCAGAGAGGGGGCATTTGAGTGCAAAAAATTAAAGGGATAGTGAGAGAGGGAAGAGAAGAGTAGATGGCTATATGTCCCCTCACCACATTTCAGGAACAACGGCAAAGCTTATTTGATCCTGGTTCATGGTTCTTATTAACTGTACAGGAACAAGTCACTCCCCGTATCTGAGTTCCAGAGTCCTCAAATGTCAAATGAAGAGGTTGTGCTTGATGGCTTCCAAGGTCCCTCCCATTCCTAAATCTCTAGTCTGATGATCTCTAATAAACGCCTTTCTAGCTCTAGATGTTGGGATCCTAAAATGCTTATATGATTTGTCTTTGCTTGCAACAGAGGCCACTGGAAGACTTTTTGTGGGGGAGCAGGGGGAGGTCAGGGATTTGCAAGAAGCAAGAGATTTTGTTTGTGTAAATGTGTAATAGCCCATTTGGCCAACTTGATAAAGCAGAAGCAGTGTCCCATGGTCACAATGGCAACTGCTAAGGTATTGTGCTCCCACAATGAAAAAGCACAAAGTAAAGTAATTAATAAGGGATACCAGGTGGCACAGTGAATTGAATGCTGGGCTTGGAATCAAGAAAACCTGAGTTCAAATTTAACCTCAGACACTTATTGTTGCGTGACCATGGGTGAGTCACTTAACCCTGTTTGTTTCATCTGTAAAATAAGCTGGAGAAGGAAATGGCAAACCACTCGAGAATCTTTGCCAAGAAAACCCCACATGGGGTCGTGGGGAGTCAGACATGACTTAACAACATAAATGAAGTGATTAATGTAAAATTGTCCACTAAAGTTTAAAATTAATCAATTTTAAATTAAAGCAATTAACTTAAAATAATAATAGCTACCATTTCTACAGAGCTTTAAAGTTTGCAAAGTTCCTTAATGTTATCTCATTTGATTCTCACAAAGATAGTAGAATTGACATTTGGAGACCTAAGTTCCAAGGGCAACACCAGCCAGCTGCTAGAGTTCACCTCTCTGTAGCTCAGTTTCTTTGTATGTAAAATGAAGAAGTTACACTAAATGGCCTTCAAGGCTTTGTCCAAGCTCTGGAATTTGGGGTCCTCTATTGGCAAATGGTCTAGAAATGATGCTGACCCCATCTCCCGTTGCTGCCCCTTCCTTTTTGGAGGTTTCCTTTTTCTTCATTATCTTTTATGATTTCATTTCCCTGTCACTGGAGAAAAGTTATTGTGTCTTCCTCAGTATTTATTACTGCTGGCAGAGCAGTATCACAGGTTTGGGACTGAATGTTATAAAAATGGAGATGAATCGTGCTGCCCCGAGGAAGAGGTCCCTGTGGGAGGCAGGACAAAGGGAGAATGGCAAATTGGGCCATTGGCCATTGAGTTGTGCCTGTAATTTTGGTACTTTAAATGTTTTATTGCATGATAGTTAATATGAAAAATAGCATTCTGAGTAAAACCAACAGTCCATTTTCTAACCTGAATAGCCAAGGAACCTAACCTTGTTGCCAACAAGCGAAGTCATCTTCCTAGAGTCCATCTTCTCATCTCTAAAATGGGTGTGATCACAATTAAATGACAGCTTAGAATGCTGGGATAAATATCAAAGATAATCTCCGTGTGCTTTGAAAAACTTAAAGAACCATATAAATTTCTATCATTACTGTTATTATTCTGTTGGATTCTTTGGTCAAGAATGACTGATGGATTTTGGCAATAAATCTGCTTGTCTTGTGGCTTGGTGAACAAAACACTGGACTTTCAATCCAAAATAGCTGGGTTGACATCCTGCTCGGATATTTCACTACTTGCATGCATCTGGGCAAATTATTTCCTTTTTCTGAGTTCATCTGTAAAATGAGGGCACTACCCAAGCCTCTAACTTCCCAGAGTTGTTATGAGGATCAAATGAGATAATACTTGTAAGGCACTTAGCACAGTGCCTGGCACATAGTAGGCACTATGTAAATGCTTACTCCCTTTCCTCTTCCCTTCCGTATTAGACGTTTGCTATGATTATCATCACTGGCTTTCTTCTCAGGAAGCTCTGTCACAAAGCATCCTTCGGCTGATCATTTTGTATATTTCCGAATGTCACCTGTGGATGGACAGCACTTACCTGCAGGCTATAAAAGGTCTGAGCTTTCCTATAGTGTTAGCAGAGAGTTTAGTTGCAAGAAAAACTATACGTACCAAATCCAGAAGATTCTTCACTACACTCACCACTTACCCTCCTGTACTTATTGGGACCATTGCCATTGCAAGAACAGCGTGGCCTACCTGGTAAGCAGCTGCTTCATGAGTAATGAGTCATAATTCCCTATTAGAGTAAAAAGCTACAGAACCAATCCCACTGCTAAGTTACTCATCTCTGCGTTGGTTAATGTGACTCTCATCAAAAGACCATAAGGTAAATTTTGCCGGCAAACTGTTATGGAGGTTCAGCTGAAGTACGTTATCACTGATAAATCACAGCCTTCTGCCTTCAGAAGCCAGGAGGATCCTGGTGCGGCAAGCTGCTCCCAGATGGGCTGGTGTGCACACCTGTCCTCAGACATGGTGCCCTTGGAGTCAGGCCTGCCTGCCCCTTCAGAGCCTGTGCTCATTACCACTTCACTGATGACTGAAGAGCACTTCATCAAGTCCTCCTGACAGCCTGAGTCACTACTGTCCCCAGATAAGTTTTAAGTTACTGTCAAGAACAGAGGGAGAGACCTCATCAACCAGATGGACCAACACAGATTCCTATCATTAATGCAAGATCTTTTCACTTGAGTTCCATAAAACAAGGCAGTGAAGGCAATACCAGGGCTCCTCCCATTCAAGAGCACTAGACTTGGTATGGCTTTCACTTGAGTGAGGTGGAGCAGAAGGAACCCTGAACTTGAGTTTGACCATCTGGGTTTGAATTCTATCCGTGCTACCTACTTCCTGCCTGGCTGGCCTTGGCCAGGTCACTCTGTAAGGCCCCATTTCTTCACCCATAAAATGAAAGGGTTGAACTCAGTCAATCAAGGACTTGAGTGTTTGCCACATGCTGGAAACCTGACCAAATGCTGGGGATACAAAGGAAGTGGTTGAAACAACCCCTATTCCCAAGGAGCTCACATTCTATGGTGGAAGCTAACAAGCACATTATTTAAGTATATGCTGAATAAGTAAAAAGAGCATAAATACACAGACATCCATGGTGGATCAGGTGGTTTGAGAGGGAGCCATGAGCAGCTCGAGGAAATCGGTAAGAGTTTCATGTAGAAGATGGTGTTAGGAGTGAGTGCTTTCTAGGCAGGGAGGGTAGACCATGCAAAAGATGATGATAAGAGATAGATGTTTCTCATAAAGGACAAAGAGAGGACCAATTGGGCTGGATTGTGGAGTGTGAGAAGGGGAGTTATCTCCAATGAAGTGGGACCAGGTTATAAAAGGCTTTAAAAGCTAAACCTGGGAATTGACTACATTTGATCCTAGAGGCACCAGGGAGCCATGGAGCTGACTGATCAGGGGAGTGGCATGGTCAGAATTTCAGTTATGGAAAATGCTTTCTAGTGACTTTAAGGAAAAGCACTAAATAGGCTAAGCTAAAGCAGTGAAAATTGGGAGCAATATCAAGTAGGAGTCTGCTGTCATAAGCCAAGTGACAAGTGAGGAAGGCCTGAGCTAAGGTAGCAGCTGTGAGCATAGAGATGGAGCAAGAAGTGAAATAGTATGAAAAAGTGATGGATAGTCTGGGTGAGTGACTGGATAGAAGTGATAGATAGGAGCTGAGTGCTTGAGGATCATGACAAAGTCATGCACATAGGAGACTGGAACAACAGAAATAGGGAAGTTTGGGTGGTGACAAGACTTGGGGAGGAAGGCAGAAAATAAGGTCAGTCTGGGATCTGTTGATGTTGAGACATCTCCAGGATGTTCCGTTTGAAATGTCCCGTAGGTAATAAGTGTCATGGGACTGAAGCTCAGGGGAGAGGCTGGAGCTCCATACATAGATCTCAGAGTCACCTGCATGGAGATGACACCAAAATTCCTGGGGGCTGAGGAGGTTACCAAGAAAGAAGTGATTCAAAGACAAAACCTTGGGGGTATCACCCAAGAATGAGTGCTAGGGAAGCCTGACAAGCATAACTGCACCCTGTGAAGCAATGAGACAATTTTTGCCCTCCTGGGCAGGGGATCCCATGGGAGGGGATCTGGGAGTGGGAAATGACATGTGTGCGGAAAAGCTTAGTGGCTCTAATATTTGAATTAAAAAAGAAATATTAATAAACAAAAGGGCTTGTTAACATCTGTGATGTGCAGATCACTGTGTTAGGAGCAGAGGATATGGAATACAGAAGGAAAAAGCAATCACTCTCCAAAAGAACTTGTATTCTACTGGGAGGGATACACCACGTGAACAGGTATTTTCATATAAGATCATTTGAAAAAGAGAGCAGTAATAACTGTGGTGATCAGGGAAAGAGTCTCACAAATAATAAAATCTGAAGCCAGGTACTCCCTTTCCACTGTAACCACACTGCCTTTCACTGACCCTTCCACTTCTCAATCCTATGGTTCTCTGAACCTCTTGGAAAGTCCAGATTTCATCTGACATTGAGAAAGGGCGGGCGTGTTGGTGGAATATAGAACACAAACTCTTCGTGACACTCCCTCAAACCCCATACTCCAGAACTTGGATGAAAACAATGGTTTCCATATAGTTTTCCTGGAATTGACCCATGGAAGCTGATCGCTAAGGTGATGAGTACAGATTCGGACCCTTCAGACAGAAGCTCTAAGCTCTCATGAGCATCACTTAGGTATCAGTTCTTCTCCATGAGTTGTCATCGAAAGTCATTCTCATGATGCATCTGAGCCTAAAGGCGAGAAACAACCCAGTGGCACAATGGATAGAGCAGGGGATGTGGAGTCAGGAAAACCCAAGTTCCAATCCAACCCCAGACACTTGCTAGCTGTGTGACCATGGGCAAATTTACTTCATTTTCTTTAATTATAATATGGGATTAATAATATAACCTATCTCACAGGATTGTTGTGAGGATCACATGGAATAATATTTGTAAAGAGCTTAGCACAGTGCCTGGCACATAGTAGATGCTTAAAAAAGATTTCCTCCCATTCTTCCTTCCTCCCTTCCTTCCTGAAGCTGGCCTGACATTCATCATCATCGTCAAGATGATATGCACGGAGAAGTTTCTGAATTCCCTTAGCCACAAAGGCCAAAATCCACTTGGAATGAACCAATTACATAAACAGGACAAGAAGCCACAGAGGAGGCATTCTGCAGTAGGGATCCACTGAGGTCATGAGCATGTGGCAACTGCTTGAGAAGGAGCAGGTCGCTTTTTCCCAGTTTCCTCTGTCCTTCTTTGTATCTTTTTTTTCCTTCCCTCAATCCCTCTCCATATACCACTTCATTTGACCTGCGTAAGTCAATCATTTAGACCAACTTCAATGAGAAGCAGTCTCATGGTGCCATAAGATGTCAGGATTTAGTGCCAGAGCAGACCTGAAAGTACTTCTAGTATAACAACATTTTACCGAGAAGGAAACTGAGGCCCAGAGGCAGGAAGTCATCCTACTCTCCCTATTGTTAGTACCTTTTATTTAATTTGCATCCCAGGAGAATGGGAGCCCTTGTGGGAAGGTGATGTCTCATTTTTGGCACAGTGCTTGGCATATCCTAGGTGCTTAATAAATGTCTGTTGAATAAAATTTGTAAAGTAAGGCAGCCTTACTTTATGCTGCCTGGCATATCCTAGGTACTTAATAAATATCTGGTGAATAAAATTTGTAAAGGAAGGCAGCCTGACTGAATGATGTCTCTGGACCCTCCCAGCTCCAAATCTTGATACCACGAATAGAACCCATATGAAAGGCCAATATGTCTGCATACCATTCCTTTGCACAAAGGCTATATGAAATAAACCGACTAATCAGAAGCTAGATGTGGAGCCTAGCTGTTCTTGCTAACTGGAACATCACTGACTATACCTAGGGATAAATCCCTCCTCTACTCTGATCTGCCTGCCTACTCAAATATCACACAAATCCATTGTCTAGTGTTGGTGTGATTAAATGGCTTACAGCATTTTTGGCAAGGTTAAGGCGCTAAGCCTCACTCTCCTGGGTTCTTGCCAAGTTGAATAATTGCAGTGGGTCCATTTCTGCCCAACCCAACCCTACTTGCAATTACAACAGTGTGTGGTCTTCTTCATACCTATTATCTCTCCTGCTGGGTCCAGTTAAGTGGGGGTTGGGTTTCACTTACCAGGTGGATGTCCTTACTTCATTGGGAAGCTGGGCAGTGCTCTGCACATTGTGTGGCACCCCATAGGAGTGTAGGGAACACTCTTGATGGGAGGGCCAGTAGGTGCAAATCCATTCATGTTCCTGTAAGCCCCCAGAGCCCCACCAGATGAAAGGATTGTGTCCTTGGGCCAAAAAGAAAAGACATTCCTTCCCCATTAGCTTCTGGACAATGAATAGTGGCCAGAAGATGGACATTTCTTCTGAGGAGAAGTGGATCTGGAGGATGCTGAAGAAGTCCCTCAGGTAGGGGCTACATGGCACTTGTACTCTGAAAGTGAGCTATTTCCCCCAATTCTGGGGAACCCCTAGAAAGTGTGGATAAAAAATAATAATGCAAATTCTTAAAAAGGACAGAAAGGAGATCTTGCACTACCCATGGAAAATATTCTCCATTTTTGCCATTATGTCCTCAACCTGAATTAGGTTCTTGGTTGACCAGGTAGTTAGTTTGCATGGTAAAAGGCAGTCATTGGGAAGGAACATTACGAAGTGTCTATTTCTTATTTCTGCCTCCTGGTTTTCCTGGTTTCTTTCAAATCCTTGATAATCTTACCTTTAACAAGAAGTCTTTCCAGATCTTCTTTAATGGGAGGAGCCAGGTGGCACGGTGGATAGCATCCCAGGCCTCGAGTCAGGAAAATCTGAGTTCAAATGTTGACTCAGACACTTATTAGCTGTTTGTGAACTCTGGACAAGTTACTTAATCATTATTTGCCTCAGTTTCCTCATCTGAAAAATTAGGATAATAATTGCACCTACTTCCTCTGAGGATCAAAGGCAGTAATAATTGTAAATCACTTAGCACAGGGTCCAGCACACAGTAGGCACTATATAAATGGTGACTTTTAAATTATTATTATGTAGCTTTATTATCATTGTTCTTGTTAATGCTAGTACCTTCCTTGCGAGGATTAACTCCAATTTGTATCTTGTTTGCACATTGTCTCTCCCAATTAGACCGTGGCCTTTGTGAGAGCAGGGACTGGTGTTTGCCTTTCTTTGTATCCCTAGTACTTAACACCTACCTGTTAGGGAATAGATGCATAATAAATGCTAATTGACCTGATGGGGCTGGATACCCTCCTGTCTCTCAATCTTGGCTCATCTCCAGCTTTGTGGTGACCCTCTTCCCAACTTCTGATATTCTCCTCCTTCTTTTTGCCTCTCCAAAGCTCCCACTCATACAGATTGATAGGAAGAAACAGATTACCTCCTTAGCTGCCCCCATCAATGTCCCATTAGGAGCTCCTGTCTGAGATGATGAGAGGGCAAGGTGTTCAACTTAGGTTATGCCAAGTGTGACTCTATTTACATTTCTTCAAACTATTTGTACTAAATGGAGCTACCAAAGCTGGAAATGGTGCCTTGAAGAAACAAGTGCAAAGTTTGGACATAATAGGTGGGAAATTCTTCATCAGGATGCCTTTACCCATACCCCCCACTCTGGAGTGTCCAGCTACTCTGATTTTCATAAGGAGATCATAGAACAGACAATTTCTTGGCTTATCCCTAGGAAACTATGTGTCCGTTGGCCACCCTTCAATTAAGAATAGATCTGCCAGAAAAATCTCTTTTTCAGGACTAATTTTCTACTCAGAAATGAATAGCAGTAGAACTCCCTACACGAAGATGTCTCTATGGTCACAGATGCACTATGTGGCAAGTGTTCTACAAAAAGGACAGCTCATGAAATAAACTAAGTAGGAAATAGTCCCCTCGATCTTTATATCTCCCAAACATTCTTCCCATCCCAGATGGATAGCCATTAGGAAAGCGGGCTCTTCCCAACATCGACGTTTTTCTCAACTCCCCTGTAAGACCTCCATCTCCCCACCTGCCTACCTACAAACACACCTTTCCACCTCTGCCCTTGCTCTGAGCATTTTCATCAAATCAGTACCATCGAGGCTCTAGAAAAGACTTGACTGGCTCTTTTTGCCTCCATTCAGCTCCCTATGACACAGATTTCCTTAGAATTTTCCTTTTAGAGGTAAACTCCTTGAAGACAGGGTCTGTCTTTGTTTTCCTTCTTTGTATTACTAGCTCTTGATATAGTCATTGGCATGAAGTAAACACTTAATAAATTCATTAATTCATTCATATTTGAACTTCAAAATCTGTGAAGTAGATTCATAGAACCATAGATGTGAAGCTGGCAGGAATCTAAGAGGTCATCTAGTGTAAGACTTTCATTTTACGAATGTGGACCCTGAGTCCAAGGATATTAAGTAACCTGAGATCATGGAATCACAGTTAGGGCTGGAATGGGCCTTAGAGGTCATTTCATCCAAATTTCTCATTTTCCAGTTGAAGAAACTATGACCCAAAAGATTACGTGACTTTCCCAAGGTCATAAAGGTAGTAAGTAGCAGAAGCAAGACTTGAACCCAAGTCCTCTAACTTCAAACCCAAGACCTTTCCCACTCCTCTTAGTGTTGCCTCCCAAGAAATGTGAAGCCCAGAGAGATTAAATAACCCACCCAAGGTCACATAGGTAGTAAGTGGTAGACCAGAGATTTGAACCCAAAGCCCATGACTCCAAACTCCACACTCTTTCCACTGCCCTCAGAGGTGTTATCTCAGTTATTACACAAATTTTATAGATGAGAAAATGAAGTCTCCTCAACACTTTTGACTTGTCCAAAAGTCTATTTCCTATTTACTTGTTCCCTACTACTTTTATCTGGCAAAAATTAATCATTTCCCAGCATAGTAGACACTATATTTTCTAGGCTATAAATTCTATTCTTTTCTACCCTTACAGGATCAACAAAACAATCACCATAAGAGGTTTCAATCATGACAATGTAAACCATTTCTTTAGAAGCTAAAATAGAGATGAGTTATTGTCACCGATAAGATGTAGCCTGCGAGGGGGAGGGGAGGCAAAATCAATTCCTTGGTCAACCGTGTGTGTGTGTGTGTGTGTGTGTGTGTGTGTGGAGAGGGCTGGGGTTCCCTTCTCCAGGAATTTTCAAGTGTTAAAACCACTGTCGGATTCCAGGTTTGAAGATGATTCCAGAAAGAGGAAAGAACTGGGGCGGGGTGGGGGGAGGAGACTTTAATCATATCTTCACTCAAGCTTTAAAAGCACTCATGAGCAATCAGTTTGTTAGGAAAAGGGAATGAAATCTTGAAAAATCTGAGTGAGCTTCCTCAATATGATCCCCACCTTCCCACCTCCCCACCCCACCCCAGCCACCACCCAGGGCTGCACTGAAACAGCCACATGGATGCCGACCTAGGAGATGAGGAGAGAAACCATTTTTATCCCCAATAAATCATCTCTAGACATGAACACACAGCTCAAGCAAGCAACAGGAGTTGTGAATTATACCACAGAAAAAGCCATTCCTGGCTCTTGAAAAGACTGCTTTTGTGTATAGTATAGGTTTTTATTTATATCAATATAAATAGACCTTATTTGGTGGCGTCCTCAAAATAGCAGCCAAATTCTCCTACAAAATCAAATTGTTCCAGTAATCCGACACACTCTGGCTGGGATTTTGCGGGTGTCTTTCCCTCACACACACTGGCCTGCTCTGATTTCATTTTAAATTCAAATGGCATTTTTTTTAATTTGTCTTTCCTTCTCCAAGTTGAGGACCTTCTTCCTGGATAAAGGTTAAAGGGTTAAAGACACAGTTGTCAGTTTCCTGGGCTCCTTACCTGGCAGGTAACCACATTTACCTGCTAGCTATGGAGGCACCAAGGGCCTGGCTGCTAGTATGGCCTCATTTTAATTTTTAAGGCTAAATTAAGTGACAGGCATTAACTCAAGAGAATTATCTGCCAGCAACCCCAACAAAGAAAAAACTAATCCTGTCCTTTGGTGGGAGGTACACTGGGTAATGAAAGTTGAGATATATTTAGGTAAACCTTTCTTAAATGGAGCTGGGTTTCTCAGAGGAAAACAAGAAAGAAATGATTTTGACAGAAAAGATACATGGATTTTCCTAGAATATAAGAAGAAGGACTTCATTACTTTTTCTTTTCCGTGGTGGTTAAGAGATCGCAGAATCCTGGTTTTGAGCTGGAAAAGACCATCTGGTTCAATCTACACATTTTACAAATATTTTCTTATTGTTATTCAATTGTCTCAATAATATTCAAGTCTTTATGACTCCATTTGGGGTTTATTTTGGCAAAGATCTAAGGCAGTTACCTTCTCCAGATCCTTTTACAGATAAGGAAACTGAGGCAAGCAGGGTTAATTGACTTGCCCAGGTTCACAAGTCTAGTAAGTATCTGAAGCCAAATTTGAATTTACATCTTCCTGACTCCAGGCCCAGCACTCTATTCACTGAGCCATCTAGTTGGCTCTTTTACAAATATGGAACCTAGTTAAAAGAAGGTTAGGTGACTTTCCCAAAGTTACACACATAAGTGACAGGTGAAATTTGAATTTGGGCTCATGGGCTCTAGTACTCATGCAACCTCCTTCATGCAGGTATATATGTAAGTCCACTTTGTCTGCTGATGCTAGGTATGTTTGTAGGTCAATCTATCCCAGCTTTATGTTGCATCTTTCCTTATTATGCCATTTCATTAAATGCCTTTGTTTTCAGTTAACTGTGTCTTCTGGCCAACTATTAAAGATAAACACACCACTAGGGGTTCATGATCAATAGTTTTAGAAGTATAGACTCACACAAAAATCCTTACATTCTTATTTCTTCCCCCATGCTACCAACATTGGCCTGGAGAGCTGAGGCAGAGCCTGCAGTCCAGATGACCCAGATGGCCTTTCTGACACACACGCAATCACAGGTTCTAGTGCATATATAGATGTATGCTCTTGTTTCTTTGTGAAGCTGTTTGAATAGGTCCTGTAATTTCACTGTTGGTAAGGAGCTCAAGGTGAAAGACATCCTCCATCAGTGCTGATCGCACCCTGCCCAGCAACTTAGAGTCATGAGTTTCCTAAGGCAGGAAAAAGTTGAAGTGACTTGCCCAGGGTCCCACAGTCAAGATTTCTTAGGGGCAGGACTGGAACCTGAGTAGGTCTTTATGGCTTTAAGGGCAGGTTTTAAAAATTCATTACCCCACATTGTGTGCCACCTATGATATGATTGGTGCTTCTGAGTGCCTGTTGAATTGAATCAAACAGAATTAAATTGTGTCTTCATATTGGAAAGTTTCTGTAGGAATCTCTTTCTGAGAAGAGTAAGTAAACACACACACACACACACACACACACACACACACGCACGCACGCACACATGCATTCCCTGCTCCAGATAGAAAAAGCGTTTAGTCGGTAAGCCAACAGAAGTCAAGACATCTTCTTGCAAACACTCCACTCTTAGCAGATTCAAACCTGGATTGACCCTGGGACCCTGAGCCCTTGGCAACCACGTCAATCCTCTGGGGTATGTCAGTTCAAGGCCTCACCAGGTTAAGCCCAAAAAGGACCCGTTCCTGCTTGCTTTTGAGGAGAGGAAAACACTTCAGAAAACCAGCTTCTGCAGGTTGCCAACTCTGCTCAAAAACAATATCTTTCTGTTTCTCTATTCTGAGTAAACACCAAAACCTGAAAGGGAATTTATCATGGATGCCTTATGAAAAGCTAAACTTTTCCACTGCTGGAGGGCTCTCAGGCTTATTTTCTCAAGTCATTTTTATAAATCTGCCTGCCCAGCTGTATCCAGACAGAGTATTCTTTAATGAGGATCAGTCATCAAAGGCAGGAGGGAAAAAGAAACCTTTGGGAACCTTGGGGTGGGGAAGCAGGGAAGGGCAGGGGGAGATAAGGACAGGGTTTTGCTAATGATCGAAGTTCACATAGAGCCCTTGCCCTTTCACCCCCGACCAAAAAAATAAAACAGCGGCCTTTTTCCCTTGGAGACAGAGGCCGAAGGATAGAAAAGATAGATATGAAAGTCTTATGATCAGGATACCCTTAAAAGTCCGAACTAGTTGGTCCAGACAAGCTCCATGGCCAGCTTTCTGCTTTCCTTCCAAGTACAGAGAAAGGCCAGAGACTTTACGGCAGCAGAATACAGTGGAGAAAGCTCTTGGGGTCAGGAAGACACGGGCTCAAAGCCCACTCCAGAAAGTTCCATGAGCTTCCAGATTTTCTCACCTGTCAAATAGGAGTAATAAGAGCAAGCCTGCACCTCACAAAGCTGTAGGGATCACACCTGTTGAACACGTTGCAAACATTACAAGCATTATTATTTCCACCATGGAGGCAGAATGGTTCAGTGAAATCAGAGGCTTCAGTTCTGTTTTCCATATTTTATTAGCTAGGCACTCATGGGCAACTCTCTCCACCACCCTAGGCTGTGGTGTCCTCGTCTGTAAAACAGGAGAGCTGGACCTGATGGCGTCTCAGAACCCTTCCAGCTCCGGGTCCAGAAGCCTCAGATCTGCCTTCTTCCTCACTGTCCTGCAGCCCCTTCAAAACACAAACTCGCTTCTGTCTCCAAAGCCACAATCCTACTTGGTTCTTCCTCTTTTCCATCTCCCCACTGCATCTTTTCTCATGCTGCCCCATCTGTGAAGAGAAGTTCTTTGTGGAAACGTCCCCCAACCACGCAAATTTGCGGCAAATGTGAAGCTCCTTCTCTTGAAGAAAGACCTGGGATACTAAGAGGTCAAGACTGACAGAGTCAGCGTGTACTAGAGACAGGACCCTCTGACCCACGACTTCCTGATTCTCAGGCCCCCATCAATCAACCCACTGCAAATGCTGCCTAGCACTATAGGGAGAGGACTGGGGCTATACCAATATTAATTCTGCCTTTGCCAACCCAGCTCTTACTGGTACCATAGGTATCAGGAATATGGGGCCAATGACATGATACTGGCCTGAGGAGGAAGCTTTCAGTGGTTCTCAGGGTTGCTGGAATTCAATATTGCATTCACTTAAATTGAGCAAACATTTAGTCCTTGCTTCTGATGGACAGGGCACTGTACTAAATGCTAAGAATCCAGAAACAAAAATCCTCACATTCTCCTGTCTTCCCCCATGCTACCAACACTGGCCCAGATTGCTGAGGCAGAGCCTGTGGTCCAGAGGACCCAGATGGCCTTTCTGACAACCTGGAGGGGTCCTCTTAGGGTCATGGATCCTGACTAGGAACCTAACAGAGAGCTAGATTCAACTGGAAACAAAAGACAGGCAGGGCTCAAAGATAGCACCCTCACTCTTCCCCCTTTCATCTCTTTGTCTTTTCCTGTAGGACAAAATACTGGTAACCTTCTCGTCTGTGTGGGAACCTCCCTGGTGGGGCAGAGATGGGACAGAACTCCTGCTCCTCACTTGTCCTTTTCGATCAGCAGAGGTACAGTCAACATATATATATATATATATATATATATATATATACATACATACACACATATACATATATGTATGCATAGATATATGCATATATATGTATATGTATGTATACATATATGCATATATGTATGCATAGATATATGCATATATATGTATATGTATGTATACATATATGCATATATGTATATATATTTATGTGTATGTATGTATATACTCATTTCCATTTCTAACTCAAAAGCTATCTCTACTAGGAGTTGGAAAGTCTTTGTGGGTTCATCTCAAGATTGACCACCCTGGGATTAGGATAGATATTCCAATACCATTCTCTTTACAGGAAAGCTTGTATCATTTGAATCCTGAGGTTTATTCTCAAGAACTATATTTACAATTTAGACATAATTCATATATGTTTGTATATTTATAGCAAGGTACACATCTCCCCCTGCCCCAAATCTAGTAGTTTGCTAGTTCTTGTTAGGCAACACCCCACCCCAATGTTCATTAAACTGAATTCAGCCTGACACATGTCTTATAGCCCATATCTGAAAACATCCAAGCAAAGGGGATCACTGGCCTTTAAAGAGAACTGGTAGAGGAAATAAGCAGTAATTGTAATGGTAGAATGAGTATAATGAATGTCTATTGAGCTGAACTAAGCTAGAGATGCTCTAGGGCACAACTATATGACTGTGTGGTGGAGACTGGAAACAGTATCAGGTGGCAAGTCAGCAAAGAAGTGGAAAGGTTGGGAAACAGTGCCCTCCAATATGGCAGCAGCTGGAGCAGATCCAAGCACAAGGCTGGGGGAGAATCTTGACAACACCCACTCTCCAGTGCCCCAAAGCGTATAATTTCCTTTTCCTGAATTTCAGGTAGGCAGACACAAGGATAGTGGGAAGCAAAGGATGTAAGGAAAAGACAGCTGCATCCCTTTCAGAATCCAGTAACTGGCATCACACTGCACTAGATCCGTAAGTTGGTTATGGAGGAAGCAGATGGAGGGAGCAGATAAGAGGATGGCAGAAACCAGCCATGAAGATACCTATGGGCATTACAAAGAAGATGGGTACAGAACATTATCAGTCTTGTTGGAGAGAGCTGATTTTTTTAGTGACAAAGAACTAGAAGGAAAGTCGGTGTCCATCCATTGGGAAATGGCTGTGTTCTCACAGTAAGAAATGTGAAGAATTTTGAGAAGTTTGAGGACATGTATTATCTAATGAAGAGGGAAACAATCTGTGTTGAGAGGACAATTTACACGTTGATGATAATAATGGAAAAATGTGTCTGAAAGCTTCAGAACTTTGGCCACTTTGGTGAGCAATTGTGACTGCAGAGGAGTGGGAGTAGAACATGTCCTCTGTTGGTGGACAGGTGGTAGACCACAGGTGAAGAACAAGGCATGCCTTGCCAGATATTGCCAATGTGCTCATCTGTATTGCTTGGCTGTATTCCTGTGTTACAGGGAATGCTTCCTTGCAGGGAGAGGAGATGGGAAGAGGAAAGTCACTGAGATGTGACCCTGATGTTCAAAAAAGAGTATTCATAAA
The DNA here is from genome assembly GCF_011100635.1 of Trichosurus vulpecula. Taxonomy (NCBI): domain Eukaryota; kingdom Metazoa; phylum Chordata; class Mammalia; order Diprotodontia; family Phalangeridae; genus Trichosurus; species Trichosurus vulpecula. The sequence continues at coordinate 14,448,047 of NC_050580.1, read as the reverse complement.
ACATTTCAGAGACAGAAGAAGAAAAGAAAGGAGAAAGGGAGAAAGGAGAGGAGAGAGGAGGAAAGGAAGGGAGGGGCAGAGAGATAGTGGGAGAGACATAAAGAGAAGATAGAGAGACAGAGGGAAAGGGAAAAGAAGCAGAGTTCCAGAAGAGCAGAGACATGTCTCAGGATCCCATGAAAAGGCATATTGGGAGCAAGATGGGACCAACTTTTCCTTTTATTCCATTTTAATCTAGAGAAGTATATCCAGATCCTCTGTAGATGGGCACTCACTCATTCTCTTCTTTTAGGGAATGGAAAAGGGAGCAAGAGAAGACACTATCAGACGGAGGGAGGAAGGGAAGGAAAATGGCCTGGTCTTAACCTAAAAAGCAGATTTACTTCTTACCTCCAGAACAAACTAACAAAGCTCAGAGAGGATGTATCATAAAACCTGGAAAAGCGAATTGGTTATCTGGAATGGAATCTTATTTCCCCTACAGTCTCACCACAATCCATCCCAGCATCCCAGCCATAGGACATTCATGATTCCTTAGTATGGAAATAGAGAATCCAATAATTTGCAAGAGGGAGAGAAATAGTTATCATTCTCTGATGCCCTCATCGGAGCCTTCCTTTATATTGTCGATGTACCACAGTAAACATTTCTTTGGCAATTCCAAATGGAAAATGTTTGCACATAAAAGTAACAAGTGCATAATAGTTGGATTTGATTTCTCTGCTGAAGAAAGCCCAGTTTCATAAACCCAAGATAATATTGCAGGTAAAGGGCATCTTCGTGCTATGGACTGATGTGTTATCATCACTGGGCTGTCTGCTTTCAATTTTTTTTCAATGTCCATCTGTATCTATCTCCCTAATATTCATCTGTATCTTGAGATAAAAAGCAAGGGAATAAATGGCCAGCCCAGTCAGAGGTGGTTTTTTTTAAGTTACCAGGTCCTGGCTCTGAATGCAGATAGTAACTGAGAAAGAAGCTCTCAGTTCTGAGGAGAGAAAGTGATGATGCCAAAGAAATGGAACTCAGTTAAACGTCTGAAGTCACTGAATCTGTCACAGCTCTTTGCCAGTCAAATGTGGACACAAACCAGAGGAGGGCCGCAGCTGTTGGGTTCTCTCCTGGTGGGGATGGTTGACAATTCCACGTCTCTTTTGTGATAGAGGAGAAAAACAAAGGGAATCTGGTGAGTGCTTTTCCATGGAGCTTCTCACCATGTCTCAAGGATAATACTTTGGCTCCCAGCCCCAGCTAAGCACCACTCCACAGGGCCATTTTGTCATGGGACATTTCTGCTCAGTTTCCCAGCAAACCCCAAAATTATAGTCTTCTTCAATACAGAAATACCAAGGCTATGACAAGACAAATGCCCTACTATTTTCATTGGATGGATTTTAAGAAAAGCCAAGCAAAAAGAAAAATTTTAAGAAGCAAGTAACTCATCTATGAATGTTCCTGATGCCTCGGTTTAAAACACATTAGACCGCATCTATACATCTTCTGCTGTTTTATCTTCACAGAAAAGGTAGGGTTCTTCTAATTACCAGGATATATCCACCAAATGTTACCATGGAACCCAGCAGCTGCATGTTCTCTAATTCTTGAAGTCAGATGTTTTATGTTCTAAAGTCCATGCAGACAGGTATCTGCAAACACCTGAAAGCTCAGATGTAGAATATTGATTAAGGCCTGGTTGGGGGGATTGGGAGAGGAGGCTGGCAGCAAATTTTGTTCTTCTTTATGAGATATGATTGTGTTCATAATGTTTAATTAGCTCCATGAAGTGATAACAGCTGACACAAATGTAGTCCGTGTATATTTTTTGTGCTTATGTAATGCTTCAAAATTTCCAGAAAACAGTTTATATACAATCTCATCAGAGGCCCCAAAAATTCTGAGGCAGATACTTGAGGTTGGGGGTTTGAGGGAGTGGGAGTGTTTAGAACAGGCCTATGATTTCACTGGCATTTGGCATTCTCAATGGGGAAACTCCCTCTACCAACACAGATATAGTATCCTCTGGGTAGCTTATGGTCAGCTGTTTGGGGGCATTGAAAGTTAAGGGTAGGAGTGACTTTTGGAGTTCAAACTAGGTCTTCCTGATTCTGAGCTCAGATTTCTCTACTTGCCAACTCTGCCTCTCACACTCCAGGTATGATAATCTCTGATTTACATGAGGAAACTGAGGCACAGTTGATAAACTTACCCAGAGCCACATGGCTACTGATTACAAGTGGTGAGATTCAGCCCCATACCTCCCTGACTCCAAAGCAGCTCAGTTCCATGCCCTAACTTTGTATCTCTGTAATCACTGACTCCATTCCCTTATCCTAAGTTCTTTGGTTCTCTGATGACAATAACAGCTGCATTTGTATCATGCTCTGAGGTTGCTAGAGAATCTTACCTATAACATCTCATTGGATCCTGAAAGCAATCCTATGCAGCAAATACCACGGGCATCATTATTATCACTGGTTTACGGATGGGAAATCAAGCTTCTCTGAGGTCATCTGCCCACAACAGGTCACATAACTATTTGGTGTAAGAGACAGATTTGAGCCCAGGTCTCCTGAACTGATCCCAAATTACACATTATGGAGACATCAGAGATCCTTTTTAGAAAGTCAGAGAATATTTGAAGTCCATGATTCAGTAGCAAGGGGGAGTTTCGTAGTTACAAGTGTAGTAAAGAAGTAATTCTCTTTGGGGGAGAAAAGAAAGATAAGGGGAGAAAACAGGCAGAGGAGAAAAGAAAAAATATCTTGACTTCCCCATGAATACTCATATAGTCCCTGAGAGGTATGAACAGTGAGGAAAGAGAACTTGGTGAGCAGAAAGAATTGAACCATTTAATATGTGTCAATAAACATAAGAAGGAAACAGAAAAAAAGCAACTGGTATTTGATTCTGGGCAGCAAGGTGGCAGAGTGGATAGAGTGTCGGGCCTGAGGTCAACAAGATGCCTCTTCTTGAGTTCAAATCTGGCCTCAGACACTTACCAGCTGTCACTTAGCCTGTTTGCCTCAGTCTTTTCATCTGTAAAATGAGCTGTAGAAAGAAATGGCAAACTATTCCAGTACCTTTGCCAAGAAGATCCCAAACACTGTCTCAAAGAGTTGGACAAGACCAAAATGACTGAACCAATAATGTGTCATTGTACCATTATATACATTGATCCTTTGGCCCTTCTGGAAATGCTGTCTTGAAACATCACAAACTTCCCATATTTTTCAGGGTGTTCATTTGAAAGAAAACAGCCACGTGCCCTTGTTCAACCTTACTGCAGCCTGGAGTCAGACTGAATTCTAAACCACTTACTGGCTGTGCTTCAAGACTCCATCACCGGGTTCTTAACACAGGGCTATCTGTGCAGTCTATGCCCAGATGTTTCAGATACTCCAATTCTTTAACAACATTGATGAAACAATTCTGTTTCCAGGATGTTTCTGTCTCTGCCAGATGAGCTCCCTGGGTAAGGAAACCTGAGTGCCTAGAGTTCTTAGGGTGTCATGAGGAAAAGCTCCCTCTGCAGGGAAATCAGTGTCAGGTCCCTCCAGGAATCACCACTCCGGAACCTCTGCCCCCCCGCCCCCAGCCACTGGTGTAGGCACCAGGATTTTGAGGCACAAAATAGATGGAGCTAAAACATTTGGCATGAAAGGAGAATGGAAGAGAAATGGAGTTGAATTCTAGTCATGATTCCACCTTTTAATGCCATGGGGCATTGGGAAAGGCATCTCTTTGAGCTTCAGTATACTCATTTGCAAAGGCATGGCCTAGTGAAAAAGGGATCAGTGTTTGCTTCCCCTGACCTGGGTTCAAATCTTGGCATTACCTTTAACTTCCTATATTACCTTGGGCAAAACACTTAACCTCTCTGGACCTCAGTTCCCTCTTCTGTAAAATAAAGGGGCTGGACTCAAGGACTTCTACAACCCCTTTTAGCCCTAGATCTAGCATTTTATGTGACCTCATGCAAATCAATTTTCCTCTATCTGGACTGTCAGTTTTCTTCACTAAAAAATGAGAGGGTTGGATGAGATAAACTTTAAGGTCCTTTCCAGTTCCAAAATTCTATGCTTATCATTTTGCAAATTCCTGAGTTTGATCAAACTAGCCTTGGTATTTTCTCACAGTTGCTGAGATCAAATATTTTTAGCTTAATCTTCCATACCATATCGCAGGATACTTGCAAAAACAAATCAACCCACTGCAAGATTAAGGAGTTCCATGAGTTCAGGAAAATTTACAGTACATCAACTTGTCCAGGATGGATGATTTTGTCAACGTAGGGAATTCTAATGTTGAAGCTCCTTCCCTGGATGTTGATCACACTTCTCTAAATCACAGTTTTAAAGACTCTTTTCTAGTTGATAATGCTCTTTCCAAAATACATCTTGTTATCTTCCCCTTCCCTCTTCCCCCAACTCTCCCTTCCTCCAAAGTTTCATGTTTCCATCAGAGATGCCACCAGCCTCCTAGCCACCTAGACTTAAAATTTCAGTTTGTTCCGGACTCCACTCTTGAACCCATCTAACATACCCAATATGTTGCCAAGTCTTGTCAAATCTACCTTTACAAAATGTCTTCCATATGTCCCTGTCTTCTCCTCTCCAGTCACACAGCCACCACGCTGGTGCAAGCCTTCATCATCTTACACCTGGTCTATCACAACAGCCTCATGGTTATTCTCCCTGTCACAAATATCTCCCCATTCCAGTCAATTGCCAAAGTGATCAGTTTAAAGCATAAGTCTGGTCATGTCAACACCCACATTCAGCAAAGTCCAGTGACCCCCTATTGCCTCCAGGATCAAATATAAAATCTTTGGTTTGCCTTTTAATGCTCTTTAGAACCGGGGCCCTTCCTACCTTCCCAATCTTCTTATAGTTGATTACCCCCTAGACAGTCACAGTCCTGCACCACTGGCCCTCTCAATATTCCTCAAACACAACATTCCATCTCCTAAAAATGGCCCTTATCACTAACACTTGAAATGTTCTCCTTTCCTGCTTCCTGGCTTCCCCCAGAACTCGGTTCAAATTCACCCTCTACAAGAGTCCTTCCAGGTTTCCCCAGCTGCTCAGACACTGCCTCCAGGTTACCCAGAATATATCGAGTCATTAAACAATATAATTGTGTAGCTGTTTTCTCCTCCATTCATGTTTTTCCCCTTTCTTTATGTATCCTTAGCACCCAGCATATATTAGACATTTAATGAAAGCTTGTTGAAAAACCAACACTCCCCCACCATCCCTAAAGTTAATTTATCTTTACCCTGCACTGTATTTGTTTATATTTGTATACACTGTTGTTGCCCAGAAAAAATGTAAACTCCTTGAGAATAGGGACTGTCTCATTTTTGTCTTTGTGCCCTTAGCATCTAGCATAGAGCTGGGCAAATAACAGGTATTTAATCAATGCTTGAATGAATGAATGAAAATTTTGCCTGAGAATTAGGCACAAGATAGGAGAAAACAGGGGATAAACTGGTAGCCACATCTGATTAGTGTCAGAGGCAGGTCTTCTGACTCCAAGATGACCACTCCAGCCATTACAGACATGTTACCATTTCAAATTGCTATCAAGAAAGTTGGGGATATAGATAGGAACTGTACCTGGGATTTCATTGACACAGGGGACCCCTAGATGAGAAAACCCCTTCTACCAATGCAAGTTGGCTCCTTCCCTGCACTTTAGATTATTCAAGAGTTGCCTAAAGCACTTCCAGGTTAAGGGACTTGCTCTGGGTCACACAGTCTGTCTGTGAAGAGGAGAAACCTGAAGTCAAGTCTCCCTGGCCAGATCTCTCGGCACTAGACTATGCTGCTCCTCCTGAAATGTGTGTGTGTGTGTGTGTGTGTGTGTGTGTGTGTGTGTGTGTGTGTGTATACATATGGAGAGAGAGAGAGAGAGAGAGAGAGAGAGAGAGAGAGAGAATGAGAGCTGTGAGATGGAATCTGTAGACAAGGAACAGAGTAAGCATGCTAGTTTGGTTGGAAGAGAGGTGGAAAAAGGAAAAGATTGCATGTACACTGGAAAGGTAGCCTGTAAAGAGCTCTAAATTCCAGAGAAGCAGGGGTCTGCATGAGCACTTTCACACTCCTATCTCTTCCCCTGCCCTGCACCCATAAACACAAACCAACAGACCATCTTCATAAGCTGTGAACGCTGGAGAAAACAGCAGAGAGAACAGGCTAGCTTTCACCTCTCTGTCATTTTCAGGAAATGCCAAAGAAATAGACGTAAATAGCTACAACAACATTTCTTCTTTCCAGGAGCTGAGCCAGCCATGATGATGATGACAGCTGCCTCAATGGGACCCTGCTGTTTGAAGTAATTGGACCAGCATCTAGAAGCACATGAGAAATAACTCAAGTTTTCACGAAAAGCCAAAGCTGCATTCCATCCACCCAAAGTGAACCATTCAAGTCTCTGTGTAAAGTCCAAACAACCTGAGGAGGAGAAAATGATTAAATGGTAGAGCCAGGAAAGCAAAGAAAAGCAAGACAGGGTATCTGACTAGTTCCTGGTGCTGGCCTTTGGCACTTGCTTACCCCCTTACCCTCCCACCCAATACTGCCCAGAGAACTGGTGAAGAGAAGGAGATGTGGTGTAGTGGATAGTGCACTGAACTTAGAGTCAGGATGACCTGAGTTTGAATACCACCTCAAACACTTCCTAGCTGGGTGATCCTGAGCTGGCAAGTCACTTAACCTCTCTAGGCCTCAGTTTCTTCATCTGTAAAATGACATTCCCATTAAGGTCTAAGTTTATGATCCTATGATTGGATCCTCTCCAACCAGACTACCATTAGAAAGGCATTGCCTACATACTTGCTCACTTGAATTGAATCAATTCACATCTGTGGGTTGATGGATTAACTCCCAGAAGAAGGCATGCAATGGTAGAGAGAGAACTGACCCTGAGTCAGATCACTTAGGTCCAAGCCTCAGACTCTGAAAACAGCTGGCTGCATGACATATGAGCCAGTACCTACACTTGTCTTTCCCTCTTCCCACTTGCAACTGATGACAATAATAGTATTGACACTTTTGGGGGGTAGTACTAGAAAAGCACTTTGTAGACAAGGCCGAGCTCTTTTGAAATCTGAGCTACAGTTCTTACTTTATGATTTCCAAAGCACCACCCACTTCTTTATCTAAGTTCTTAATCACCACAACTGAGGGAGGGAGGTCTGAGGCTTTCTGGTTTTTTCCCATTTTACAGATGAGGAAACTGAGGCTCAGAGAGGTTCCATGACTTTTCAATGGGCACATATGCAGTAAGAATCTGTGCCAGGGCTTTGCCCTAGGTCTCTCCTCCTTCCAAGCCCAGCACACTTTCCACTCCTCCATGCTTTCTGTATGCATTCCTATAGAAGAATCCTGGTGAACCAATGAACTAACCCAAGGGAGGAAAATCAGCTGCAACAGCAACATTTTCACCAAAACCACAGGGGAGCAAGATGAAATACACAGGAGAATACACATAAAATAGCTTTGGCTTAGCCTGCAGAGGATGAGCTTACAGCCCAATATTTTTATGCAAATGTTTTTGAAAAACTCAGTCATTTTATCAACCTGAAAAATAGGCCACTGAATAAAAGAGCAATAGCAGCAGAGCGATGTGTCCTAGCCCATCAGAATAAGAAAAATTATGATCATGACACTGTAGCCGTACTTTAGGCAGCTAGGTAGTTCAGTCCACAGAGTGCTGTCCTTAGAATAAGGAGAGCATGGGTTCAAATCCTACCTGAGGCATTCACTAGGATGTGATGACCCTGGCCAAGTCACTTAACTTCCTCCTGCCTCAGTTTCTTCATATGTAAAGTTGGGTTAATAATAGCTCCTACCTCTTAGGGTTATTGTGAGAATCAAATGAGATATTGGTAAAGTGCTTTGCAAACCTTAAAGCACTATATAAAATCCAAGCTATTGTTATCATTATTATCATATACTTATTCTATGCCATCTAATACTTTAGATACATCATCTCATTTGCTCCTCACAGTATCTCTTTGACATAAGTTCTATAAATATTTTTATCTCCATATTACAGGTGAGGGAACTGAGGCTCAGAGAGGTTAATTGACTTGCCCAGGGTCACAAAACTTTACTATGCTATATCTGAAAGGTATTAAACCATCAAGGAAGGACCAAAAGAGAGATAATTCTGGCTAATCCTCAAATCCAACAAGCCGGCATCTGCCCCTACAGGTGTGGGTGAACCTAGCGCTTACTACTATTCTCTGCTTTTTCCCTCTTCATCTTGATAACTCAGGAGAAGAATAGTCCTAGGTTTCCCAATGTACAGAAATATTGTAGCCTTTTGTTGGAACTCAGTTTTAAAAATTTAGAGTCATAAGCATAATGTACCACAGAGGCACCATGATGAGTAGGTCCAAGATATAACCTATCAGCTGAAGATCCAGGACAATGGTGGGAATCCAAATGTATTTTGAGATCTATCAGGTAAATAAACAGAAACACAAGACTTCATTAAGCCCAACTCTACAGCTGGAGAGGCTGAGTTTTTTAATTGAGGTGCCAGGATTGGTTTTTGTTGTTGTATGTTGTTTGGTGTCTTTGGAAAAACAAAACACTCAACTTTGAGGTCGGAAAGCCAAGCCAATGAGCTCAACGCAGTTGCCCCGAGCTCTTTTTTAAGCCATTGAAATTAAGGTTTGTCTAGAAAACAGAAACAACAGCATTTGACAGAAGGTTTTGAGGTCTTTTAATGTTCTGCTCTATTTAGAAAAATAAGGAAAATCAAGCTATTTTGACTATACTCTTTTTTTGTGAAAAGAAAATTTTAGCTGCCGCCAAAAGGACTGAAAGGTCATGGCCTGAGTTTTAAATTAGGAGCTAAGTTGCTTTTTCTGTAACCTGAATTTCACTTGTACACAAGCACACACAATTAGGAGCCCTCTGAATCAACCCATTACTTGGTTTTCTAATAAGTAATTATTTCCACTGGGCTTAAAGACAGGGAGACCTGGGTTCAAATTCTACCTTTGATACTAACTACTATGGGATAGTGCCTTAGCCACTACAGAAGACCACCATGGCCAACTGTCTCAAGAAACTGCCTAGGATGCAAGTCTGAGATGAGATGACATGTCCTGGGACCATAGGGCATAGGATCTTATGTTGTGATCTGAGACCACCCAGTTCACTTATAATCTAGTTCCAGTCCCTCCTGCACTCTGTCTTCTGGCCAAAATAACATGCCTGTTACTCCCCATTCCTGACAGCCCATCTCTCTTCCCTCTGCTGTGTCCTGTACCCAGGAATATTTTCTTCCTATTCATTTCTGCCTCTTGGAATCTCTACTGCCATCAAGAGTCAGTTCATGAGCTTTCAAAGATTACTTCAAAGACCTATCCTTACTGATAAGGAAACTGAGTGCCATAGAGGTTAAATGACTTTGCTAAGGTCATACATGTTGTAAATGACAGAAATAAGATTCCAACTCCAGTGTTCACAGGGAATTTAACTGGGTATTCTATCATCTTAACAAAATCGTAGCTCCATTGTGAAGCCGTATGCCATTTACTACCTACGTGACTTAAATAATGTTGCAGGATTTTTGCTCCCAGAGTCTCAGTTTCCTTGTCTGTAAAATGAGATGGTGGGACTAGGTGATCTTTATGGACCCTAATCTAGAGCTCACAATCCAGCCAAGTAAAAACCTGCCATTAACACTTACTAGTCAGTGATTTTATTACCTGAATACGCTGTCATTTAATCTCTCTGGTCCTCTGTTTCCTCATTGGTAATATCTGTATTGCCTACCTCAAAGGACTGCTGGGAGTTTCCAACTAGATAATGTGTGTAAATCCACTGAATGCTATGTAAATGTCAACTGTCAAAAGGTCTCAGTAATCCCACATGTAGAAAGGAAGAAATTCTGAGTTTAAAGAGCTTCTGGGAACTTGGATCTTTCCTCAAAAATACTTTAAGAGAGAACAAAAAAAGAATTCTGAGTAAACTGGAAAAGTTCAGAGTTGAATGTAATTGCCCAAATCAAAACAACTAGGATTTGTCTTTTGATACTGACCTCAGCAAGGAAAATCAATTTTAAATTGTTTTGATTAAAGGAAACTGTTCACCTTCTCTGATCAATACGCCAGTGGTAAGGCTCCTCCAGGAACATATGGGACCAGTGCCATTTCATTTCTTGCCAAGTTAGATGAATTAGAGTTAAATGGGAATTTAATCAATCAGATTTTTTTTACATGATCCCAACCTGCTTAATAGGAAGTGAAATGTCTAGTAAACCATTAGGACCATGATTTTATGAGGGAGAAAGGATTTCTTGCTTCCCTATGGCTTGAAAGAGAAAACAAAGGCTCCTCTTTTTGGTATTTTAAGCTCTTCACCACTTGTCTCCAGCCTGTCTTCTCAGACTTCTTTCTTTACAGGGCAAACAATTGTTGGTCAAAAAGAATTTATTCAGTACTTCCTCTACCTGGCAGGTGCTGTGCTAAGTGTTGGGGATGCAAAAAAAGGCAAAAACTTCAAAGAATTCACCTGATAATAATGTATGTAACATACAATGTAATGTAACATACAAGAGAAACAGAATAAATAAATGGAAATCGCTTGAAAGTGGAAGGTTCCAGCAGCAGAAAATTCTCCTCCTGACTTGTTCTAGGTGCCCCTGCCTTAGTGCTCTCCTTCCTTACTTCTACCTTTCAGCAGCAGCTCAAGATCGATTCAGGATAAGCACAAGAGCCTCTTCCTTCAGGAGGCTTTTGCTGATCCCTGACTCTTTTTCACCTACCAAACATTAGTGTTCCTTTCTTTCCAAATAATTTATTACTCAGTGTGGGAGTTTGGGGTGGGGGGTGTTTTATTTTGATGCCAGACTTGTGACTTAATTAGCCTGGGAATTCTCAGCAAGGTACTTCTATCTCTCAATGCAGATTCCTATCTACTTGGAAAGTTGCCTTGGAGAGGTAACTCACTATTTTGTACTTACTTTCTATGGTTTATATCTGTCTGTGTACATATTGTTTCAATTGTTCTCATTTTTAACTTTGCATTCTTACTGCCTAGGTAATATCAAGCTTGATTGTTGTGTTTGTCCTTTGTTTTTGAAGAGGACCATGACATCAGGGACATGATGACAGGACTTGCAGTTGACTTTGATTTGAGTGAGGGAGGGCTGTGCAAGGTCACCAACCTCACTTTCTCCTCCAGAGTCATCTGGATCCAGTGACCTGATATTCACCAGGATGACTAGAGATGGCCCAGGATGCAATAGGAGACCCTGGCCCTTGTAGGCTCAGGCCTTTTCATGTACTCACCTAGGTGAGGTAAAGCCCATTCAGTGAATAACCCTCTTTAAGAAGTAAGTCAAGGGATGGGTGTTTGATAAATACTCAATGAATGGATGAATTGCTATCAAGAAGAAAAAGAATTTGTTGGGTTTGGTTTTGTCTATGAAATCCCCAAAACAAACAAAAATGGGTAAAGAAATCTACTGATCAGGTTGTATTGTGCAAGGGGATGGGAAGTCCATTGAGTTAGTTAATCAGGAAAAACATCCTAGACAAACACTACAGGTGGACAATGAACTTGGCTCATAATTTAGGAGAAAGTAAAGAGAATTACATTTGGGAAATTATGCTATATTTTCAACTATCCCAACATACTCCCCAGTATCCAAAGAAAACAAAATCACACAACACACACACACACACACACACACACACACACACAATTGCTTTATGATTATGAATCATGAAAAAGAATGAACATGAAAGACCAATTTTGTGGTAGACACACAGTGGGTATGTGTTGGCTCTGCCATATTGCCTATGGTGATCTGTAAGGAAGAAGAGGTTTAAAAGATGTCAATTGGGACAAGGAAAATGAGCTACCATAAGAATTGGTGATTTAGCCCTCCTTGGAAGTTTTTAAGCAGAGGCCAGGTTATTACTTGTTAGATATGTTGAACTGAGGATTATGCATGTGTTGAACTGGATTGCTGATGAGTTCCCTTCCAAATCTATGACCCTATGATTCTTTGCATGATCAGAGAAGGAAGGGAAGTGGGAAAGAAGGGAGGGAGGAAGAGAGAGCCAGAGAGAAAGGATGAGCTAGACAGACCCTGAATGGAACCCTAGGATCCATGAAATGTTGAAAGATCCAAAGGAACACCTACAGTCCCTTATCTAAGGAGTATTTATGGGAGGACATGAATCAGATTTGCACAGGATGAGAAAAGGTGGAAGGGTTGATTTTGGACCAAATACATCCAAATCAAAGAGATCACAGATTCATGAAAGAATCCAAGTCTATATTTGTTTCAAATTCAGAAGTCCTATAGCAGGGTCATGTAAATTCTGACCTGTCCATTTGCTCAGGCAAGAAAACTCCTTACTTTTTGCCAAGAATTTAATAAAAATTATTCTATTTAAATTATTCAAATTTGGGTTCCTGTAGGTAATTGTTAATTAATTCCTACAGAGGGAAAGCTAAACTGTCCATCATTCTGAATAATGAAGATTTAATATGAACATCAGAAACACATTTAGGGGAATTTCAGGTCTGAAAGTGATCATTTTCTTTCTTCGGGACAGCAGTGGCCACTGGTGGCCCCATCGAATTCTTAATTAAGGTAATAAATATTTACTGATGGAGCAAAACCATTCCTAAGAAGTCTCAAGAGAATTCTTGAGCTACAAAGTCAGTCATCCTCCAAGTTGAGGTCTCCTTTGGTTCATCAAGTTATAAATTAACAAATGGATATTTCTGTAGGCAACACATTGGGCCCAGTTGTGGGTATATATTTCTCCTTTCACTTGAGTTATGTTGGAGCTAACATATGGGGTAAAATATGCATGGTTTTCTCCTAAAAATTGTAATGAAAACAGTAACCATAATAGATATCCAGGCTATGGACCAATAACCATATATTTACAGGGCCACATATTGACATCCTTGCCAAATCCAACACATAGTGTTATTACCTGTTTTTATGAATTTGGCTAAAGAAGATGAACCCATAACTTCCTCTTCCCTTGTCTTTTTTGGACTGATAACACACAGACTGCCTGTTGGTTGGTTCCTATGGCAACTGCTTTCATGGTCTGTTGCCATTTGCAATTCTACCATTTAAAGAGATGCAAAATCGAACACTTAGACAATGCTTTTTCCGTTGCCCTTTATGTTCCTGATTTCATATTATTTCCACTTTCCATTCAAAAAGGTATTGCTCCCAACGCAGCATCATGAGGCCGTGAGCTTTCAGTTATGCTCCCAAGAGTTGGATTGTGATAATTCTCAACAGTCAGTGGCCATGGGCATGGATGTGGATAAATGAAATCCAGATAACTTGGAATCCTTGACTGAGCCAGTGAGAGCAACCTCCTCTTCTACCGAGCTTCCCTCACATTTTTTTAACCAGAATTATAAAACATTAGAATAATTGACTGACTTGGAGTTCACTAGTTTTCCATCTATACACTCTTGCCACAACAGCCTCAAAAGAAATCAGCCAAAGGATGGACAGAATCCCAAGAAATGAAGTGTCTAAGTAACCTGTAAACTCGAATAAGCCCCTCAATATGGAAGGTGTGGAGATGTGACCCTGTTCTCTACCACTGATAACTGATGATAATCTTATAGCTGTGTCTCTCAGGTGAGATGCTTAGAGAATCATCATTATTTCAATATGTGGCTGTTTCTGCAAAACTGAATTCTCTGATTGGTGCTCTTGACATTTCAAATGAGTCTAAGCCAATTAATCCCAGAGTTGCTCTCCAATTTTCAACTCTGGGCCTGTGAATGCTGTAGTTCGTACACATGCAGAGAGGAAACTGGGCTGCCTAGTTACTGTGGCTTTGATATAGCCCATCCTGAATGGCCTTTGTTTACAGAGGCATCCCTCTGAGGACAGAAGATAGAGTGACCACCCCAGGTCCACACTTTGGAGGAAGGGAGGGAGGAAGGAGGGGAGGAAGGAAGGGATAGAAGAAGGAAGGGAGGGAGGGAGGAAGGAAGGAAGAGAGGAAGGGAGGAAAAGAGGAAGGAAGGAAGAGAGGAAGGAAAGAAAGAAAGAAGGAAGGAAGGAAGGAAGGAAGGAAGGAAGGAAGGAAGGAAGGAAGGAAGGAAGGAAGGGAGGAAGGAAGGAAGGAAGGGAGGGAGGGAGGGAAGGAGGGAGGGAAGTAGGGAGGAAGGAAGGCAGGAAGGAAGGAAGGAAGGGAGGGAGGGAGGGAGGGAAGAAGGGAGAAAGGGAGGGAGGGAGGAAGGAAGGGAGGAAGGGAGGGAGGGAGGGAGGAAGGAAGGAAGGAAGGAAGGAAGGAAGGAAGGAAGGAAGGAAGGAAGGAAGGGATGGAGGAAGGAAGAATGGATATATTTAGTGTTTCTTACGTGCCAGACACTCCACTAAGTCCTGAGGATACAAATACAAGAGGAAAAAAAGACAGTAGAGGATATGGATGGAGAAAGAAGGGTCATCAACTGGTACTGAAATATCACTGAGGCTAATTTCCCTTTAATCAACTTATAAATCCTCTCCTGACTCATGCCTTTCTGCCCATGGTATTCCTAAGACATAGAGAGGAAATTAGCCCCATCATTTTTCCCCCAAAAGCCCCATTATATGGGGGGAGCTATTGAGAAGAAGCATAAAGGACCATTTTTTCCTGGAGCCCCCCAAAAACCCCAAGGTCAAGTAGTATCCACTTTAAGTAAGTAACATATGGCCCAGTGTTTCCTCTTGATTCATTGCTACTGCTGCTTGTCGCAGCCACCCTGGTCTCTCTGGACTGATATAAAATTAATTGATCCAGGAATCCTAGTTCATGGCATTTCCTAAACCAGCGGAGCTCAGTGTTAGTGGAATATTGCATTTCTATCACAATGGCAGCTAGGTGGTACAGCGGATAGAGTGAAGGACTTAAAATCAAGAAGTCATTGAGTCCGAATCCTACGCAGCCACTCCCTAGCTCTGTAGCCCTGGGGCCAGTCACTTAACCTCTCTGTGCCTCAGTTTCCCACCTCTATAAAAAGGGATTAATAATAGCATGTACTTCCCAGGGTATTGTGATGATCAAATGAGTTAACATATGTAAAGAGCTTTGCAAACCTACAAGTGCTACCTAAATGCTGGTTCTTAGTATGACAATGTTATTGAAATGTAAATAATTAATGTCCCCAGAGTAACAATTTGAGGAATGGTATAGTAAATGATAACACAGCTTCCTTCCTCATAAATGGGGATCACAGCACCCCCAGGACCGATCTCCCAAGGTTATAGTGAAGCCCAAACGTGTGACAACGCATGGAAAGTTCGCAAAGGGTTACAGACACATCTCGTGCTATGGATACTGTTGCGCTGTGTCGTTGTCACTGCTGTTCCCGCCATCGTTAGCTACACTGCTGTGTTGTCATTACGCTGGTCCCGCTGTCATCAGGTAAACTGTTGTGTGACGGGCCTTGATGCTGCCGCCAGCCTTGTCACTCCTGCCCCCACCCCCACACCCCCGACTGTCGCTGTGCTGTCACTGTTGTTCGCCGTGTTCTTGTTGTGGCCACAGGGGCTTCTGATATTTTTAGGGCATGGTGGTGTTCATACTGTTGTTCCGGCTCCTGCTGTGAGCAGAGGCAGCCTTCAAAGTCACAAAGTCCCGGGTTCAAGGTCCGAATCCATCATCCACTGGCTGTGTGACCGTGACCACGTGCCAGACCCTCAGGGTCTCACGGAACTCTCTTAGGCGAAAAGAGCAGAGCGGAGGCTGCTCTACACAGATGAAGGAAGGGTTCTTCTTTGGAGTTTCCTAAGCCGGTAAAATCAAGTGTAGACCCAGTGTTTTCCAACATCTTCACTCTGAGAATTCCTATGACTTTCCTTCAAATAGAAGGGGAGGAATGTTCTTCATCTGGGCCAACCCCTATTCATCTAGTTTGATATTTGTCTGCGTGCAATTTATCTCCCAACTACATTTATTCATACACACGCACACACACGAACACAATTGCTAGCCAAACTGTGATGACACTCCTATCCATATATATGTGCCACAACTAGACACATAGAATGCTAGACCTGGAGTCAAGAAGCCCTAAATTCAAACCTAGTCTCAGATGCTTGCAAGCCACGTGACCTTGGCCAAGTCACTTAACCATTCTGTGACTCAGTTACCTCATCTGTAAATGGTAATAAAAGCATCTACCAACCAGGGTTATCATGAGGATAAAATTAGATAATATTTGTAAAGAGCTTCGCGAACCTTAAAGCATCAGCTAAATGCTAGCTACTGTTGGTGCTAGCCCCTTCCAGTATGATTCTTACCAGCTTTCTCCAGTTATTTTTATGGCAAAGTCAACATAGAGAATTCAAAAGCTTGGGCAATGCCTATAGTATCTCTAGGATACACCAAAAGGACTTGATCCGTTTGACTCAGGGCTTAGGTCAAGAGGTGTCAAGCACCCAGCCACAACCCTCTCCCACATTAAAATATAGTTGGAAAATATCCAACAAAATAAATTAAAATGTAAGACATAGACAACCTTGCATTTTAAAACGAAGTCAATATGTGGCCCATAGGGATCCTTTTGTCTAGATCAGTGTCCTGGTTTCATCTGAGGTGGATACCACTGGCTCGGGTCATACTGCTGGCCTCAGTGGAAGATGTGACCCTTATCTACAGCTTAAATACATGATTGCTCACCAGCAGTAACTTCACTTCTCTCTGATGCTAGATAACCCTGGAGATTCTGTAAGAATGGCTGATGACAATTGTGGACCTTATGATAATAACGAAACATTCCTATTCCCTGACTCAAGTTCCCAGAGATGGCAGCACCGAGGTCCAAGGAAACACTCCAAGAATGTGTATGCTTCTTCTAAACCGAGAGCCACAGGATGAAGCATCCTCCGTCCATTTTAGGGCTGCCAAGCAGGCATTGAAGGCAGCCTCACAAACAAGGCCTTCTCTGACCACCTTGACCCTCTGGATGCACCCCACCCTTCTGCCTAGTGATTTAAATACCACCATCATAGAAGAAATAAACACACACTGCCCATCCTTATTTCTGAAGAGTATAAACACGGAGCTCTTAAAATAGCCAACCTCGTTCCTGAAGTTGCAGAAAAGTGACATTTGTTACTATAGGAACAGAGCCAGCCATTATTCATCTTTAATTCATTTGATTAATTTGAACAGCGAAAGGATTGAGAAATTGAAAATGGGAGTTGCAACTGAATTAAGGAGGTGCTTCCAATGCAAGTAACACTAACCTGCCTCAGGGGTAAATGGGTCCAACTCAGAGGTACTTCATTATCATGCAGAGAGGATGATGGTGGGCATCGCTCTATAAATCACATTTCCTCATCACTGTCGGAGGCACGTGAGACCCAGTACCAACTAAACCTCACTCAGAGTATTGTTGTGGCACCAACATTTGGACAGTATTTTCCTGCCCACTCAGTGGGTGACTTGAGCTTTCATAGGACAGTGGACTGAGAGGTAGAAGGGCCCGTAGAGCTCCAGCTCTCTCAAACCCAGCCTTTGAAGGATGAGGAAACCGAGGCCCACAGAAGGGAAATGACTTACCCAAAGTCACACAAGTATTCATCGGAAATGAATGAAAGCAAACTGGATCCAAAGGCAAATCCTAACCCAATCCCAAGTGGGCTGTTGACTTTAACAGGTAGGATGGTCTCAAATCTGTGTCCTCTGGACCGCAAATAAAATTACACTCATACCACCTCCAATACTGCTGCAACCACGATGGTATCAGTATCACCACCTTCAGTATAGGCTTTCATATAGCGCTTTAAGGTTTATAAACTTGTATATACATGGGGGGCACAGGTGTGGGTGTAGACATATATACGTATGTGTATATTCACACATGTCATCTGACGCTATATACATATATATATATGTATGTCTTTGCGTGTGTATATAAACACACATCTATCATCTCTATATGACCTTCACAACAACCCCTGTGAGGTAGGTGTTCTAATTATTCCCACTTCACAGATAAGATTGTTTAGGTTCAGGAAGGCTGTGATTTGCCCAGAGTCAAATTGCTAGATCCCGAGTAGAATTCAAGATCCCACCCACCAGAGTCCAAATTCAGCACCTTTTCTACTATACCATGCTGTACATCTAGACACCCTTCTACTGAACCTCCTGGCTTCAACTAGTAACAGGATTCAAACGCATTTTAGTATCAGCACTAATGGTCACTTTGAATAATTAGGACTGGAATTCCAGAGTGGCTTAACATCCTGGAAGGCTTGTTGTCAGTCACATGGATGTAACTGATGAAGGAAGGCAAGACAACCACTTGGGTTCATCCAAGGATTTCTGTCCTTTACCTTTCTCCCTCCCTTTTATTTACATGAAAAACCAAAAGTAATCATATGGCTCATAAAAAAATGTGGGCTCCTCAGAACCAGACAGCCTGTGGCAGTTTGTTGAAAGCACAGCCCCAGAAATGATTCTGAATGAAAGTAGGTTGGTAATCAGAAACTTTAAAGGAGTGACTAGGATCTTCTAACCTTAAGTCAGAAGCTTGGGATAAGAACATGGACTCTGCTAATAGGAGGGAAGAGAGTTCAAAGGGAAACTTAATTCCTTCAAGTGCTACTTGCTTGCTCATTCTGTGTTTTAAATGAGCTTGATTTCTGGAGGCAAAATTTCTCCTTCTAGAGAGAGGGGGGAAAAACTGACCACAGCTAAGGTTCTGGTAACTGAAATATTCGCCTCTTTCTATAGGAAGAAAAGCAACTAGGGTTTCACTAATATAATGTGAGATGTGTGAAGAATTTATCTCCATAAAAGAGCTAAAGCCCAAGTCTCCAATCTCTGATCTAAGGGAGAGAAGGCAGAATCAACCTTTCCTCTTATGGGAAAGAGGTGGTACCTCTGGAGAGGATTCTAGCTGGGACAAGAAGGTAGAAACAAAGTGAGGCTTCCCACTGGCAGGACCAGTGAAGGTACAAGATTCCTCCACCAGGTACCATTCTGCTTTTAGAATTATGACTCTCAGTGAAAATCTATCTATCATCCACTGGCACAAAGAGAAATATCCAGATTCTTTGGGAAGAATTTCTAGTTTAAAAAATCACATGCAAATATAAGATTAAAAGGCTAACTAATTATTGAAACAGTAGGAGATAAAATCCAGTACACAGAGTTATTAAAAGACAGTGGAGTTGATGGTTTGGGTTTTTTTTAATTTTTAACAAGAACCATATCACAAACTGAGCATAAATATTAGCATATACAGAGACAAAAAAATGTGCTCCATCCTGTACAAAAAAGATTATAAACAATTTCTTAAGCACATCTTTCCATTCTGCCAAATGAAAAAAAATCTATTAATATTTTGGTAGGAGGAGGGAAGGCAAGCACAAATAAGGAAGACAGAAGGGACCCAAAGAGCTGGAGAACCACAGAAAGAATGTTAGAAAGGAATGCGTGTATATTCAATGAAAAATTCTGACTTAATGTTGAAGACAAGATACGTAGCTTTATGAGCACGGGGAACTCCTTGGTGAGGAACCTCTCCACCAAAGCACATTGGCACCTTTACTGCAGTGTGTAATTTTGAGAGAGTTGCATAAGACGCAAAGAGGTTATTTAACCTAATTGCGCTGAGTAGGACTTAATACAAATCTTCCAGGCTCCAAATCCAGCTTTCTACATTCTAGGCCACACTTCTACTAGGGAAGGGGGGAAAAATAAAAGAAGACATAAAACTTTCACTCTGGACAAATACACTCCCTGCTAATGAAACCATCTGGCCCTTCATAGACAAAGGTAAGCTTACAATATCCCAGGTGAGACTATTCCTGGGAGATTCAAATCTGCCTCAGACACTTGTAAGCTGTGTGACCCAGGGCAAGTCACATGATCTCTGTATGCCTCAGTTTCTTTGCCCGTAAAATGAAGATAATAATTGTACCTATCTCATAGGGTTGCTGTGAAGATCAAATGAGATAATATTTGTGATGTGTTTGGCACAATGCCTGGCACACAGTAAGTGCTGCATAAATGCTTATTAATAATAACAGTAACTGACATTTACAATAATAGGTGACATTTGTATAGCGCTTGAAAGGTTTGTAAAGGGCCTTACATATATTATCTTATTTCATCTTCACAACTACCACGGGAAGTGGGTGCTATTACCTCCATTGTACGAATTAAGAAACAGAGCCCCAAAGAGTTGTGACTTGCCTAGAGTCACGGGGTCTCTGAGGTGAGATTTGAACCCAGTTCTTCCTGACCCCAGAGCTAACATTCTATGTGTGCCTTGGGACGCCTAACTAACTGCTTTCTACGCAAGAGATCAGAGGGTTAGGCACAGCAGAAGGAGCCCTGGTCCTAGAGGCAGGGAACCTTCATTTGAATGTCATCTCTTCTTGTGGGACCTTGTGTAAGCCTCCCTTGGCTTCCCTTTTCTCCTCTGTATGAGGGGATTGGATTGGAGGGCCTCCGAGGATGTTTTGAGTTCCGAATCAATGATTCAGCTTGACACCACCTCTCAGAAGCACTGTTGGACTCCAAAACTAGGCTAGGCAGTTCAATGGGCGGGTGTTTTAATCTGCTACAATACCCAGCCAGGCCACTCTCTGGCCACAAAACAGAGATGCTTGTATATTCTAGAAAGTCGCTCTGAGATCAGTCAATCAACAAACATTTTATGACGTGCCTAACACACACCAGGAGCTGGGCGACATGTTGGGAAGTATGAAGAATAAGAGATTTTGAACAGTGAAAAGAAGAAAATATTTTCTCTCTGTTGTTGTACCCGAGTATCCCATGGGTGACTCCATAAATGCCTCATGAATTGAATTTAGATGCTCGTTTTTGAAATGAGGAGATGAGGTCCAGAAATGTACGATAACCTGCCCCAAGGTCACAAGGCCATGCCGCTCTACTATTCCAAGAAAGGTGTATGTAATCTGACCATCCTGATTAATATCTGGCCACCGGACCCAGATGGCTCTGGAGGAGAAAGTGAGGCTGGTGACCTTGCACAGCCCTTCCGCATTCAAATCCAACTCAACTGAAAGTCATGTCATCTCTTCCCTGATGTCATGGTCCTCTTTGAAAACAAAGGACAAACACAATGTGATCTGACATACATTAGGGGACTGACTATTCAAGTTCTAGCTAAGATACAAATTACATGTGTGGCCTGGCCTGGGGTGACTTATTTACTCTCAGCCCTGGCCCCACCTCCCCCACAGGTGTTTCACTTAAGAAAATCCATAGGGTGGGAAACTATTTGCAAATTGACAGCATTGGACAAATCTAAGGTCTTAATTAATTAATTAATGTAAATTAATTAATGTAAAAAGCCACGGTAGGTATTTTTATAAAAGAAATAATCACAGTTGAATTCCTTGTTTCATCATTTTGTACTTTTGAATATTGTCAGTGGGTGCAGGGGCTACCTTTCCTGGTCTCTGTTTGAAGGAAGGTATACCTGGTTCATGATTTTCTAGTTGAGAATTCTGTACAATTTAAATTAAAAGGCCTTGAGGACCCCCCACTTGGCTCTGCTCTGGGCTTGACCATCTGCCAGCAGAACAAGATACCTGGAAATTAGTGACCCGTGATGTCACCGTTCTGCCTGAGAATTCTGATGAGGTCAAAAAGTGGCTTCACCACTCTTTAAGGAGTGACCTAAGAGTATGCTGTCCGAAAGCACTCACCTCTGCTGTTAGCACTACAGGGAAGGTGAAACCTCTAAGCCAGGGAGGCAGGAAGGGAGCAGGAGTAGCATCTTAATACTAATCATTTACACATTTTACATGCCAAGAAATAACTCAATACATTACAAATAAAAATTGAGAGTTATAAATCAAAATTAAAATTAAAAGAGAATACTAATGAGCTCTCCCCTTAAGGCTTGATTATTTGCCAATGGAACAAGACACTGCAAATGAATGGCCCTTGATGTCACAGTTCTACCCGAGAACTACCTGATGAAGTTTGCAAGCTGGGAGGGACCTCAGAGGTCATTGCATCACGCCATCCTCATTGGACTGAAGAGGAAACAGAGGTTTGGACCACACGGAGAATGAATTCACGGCATGGCTTAGATTTGAACAAATGACCCCTCTTTGGATTGGCCTACACAACAGAGAATGAGAGCTTTTCTCAATTGGAGGCTACTGTGTACAGTCAGGCCATTTGAGCCGGAGAGGGCCTTTATCCATTGATGGTATCGGTGACACTGGCCTTATGTGATTTTCCTGATAAAGTCCCACAATGTGAGAAGAGTAAGAGGAGGCAGGGGTGGTTGTGGGCACAATAAGCCATCAGGCAGTAGTAGTCTTGGGTCCATAAATGTCCTCCCCTGAACATCTTGGGGTTCAAATAGTCTTGGTTCCAATCCCAGCTGATAGATAGATCTTCACAGGAGAGCAGGTGTGACGGGTGTTTGGTGGTTTGTCAATCATGCTTACTTCTCCATAACTCCATTTGAGGTTTTCTTGTCAATGATACTGGAGTGGTTTGCCATTTCCTTCTCCAGCTCCTTCTACAGTTGAGGAAACTGAGGCAACAGGGTTTAGTGACTTGCCAAGGGTCACACAGCTAGTAAGTGTCTGAAGGCAGATTTGACTGACTCCAGGCCCAATGCTTTATCCACTGTGCCACATAAGAATATACCACTCCTCAGTCTAGGCACAGCAGCCCAGTGACACGGTACATAGAGCACTGGATTGGAGTCAGGGCGACTTCAGTTTTGAGTCCTGCCTCAGATACTAGCTCTGTGACCTGGGCAAGTCACTCAACCAGAGACTTAGTTTCTTTATCTGTAAAACTAGGACAGTAACAGCACCTACCTCACAGAGTTATTGAGCGGATCAAATGAGATGATACATGTTCAAAGCTTTGCCAACTTTAAAGTGCTGTATAAATGCTAAATGTTATTGCTACTGCTGTTACCGCTGCGGCTACTACTACCACCACCACCACAACCACTACTACCACTACTACTATATCTCAGAATCAGCAGACACCATGTAGCTCTAAGAACCTTGAGAAGGCATATCCCCAGGGATGGCATACTTTTGAGGGAGCTGAGAATATGATATTTATACCAACAACATGGTGGCTGGGCCTTTAACTACCCACAAGGCAATTCCGGTTGGCACTAAAGCTAGAGGAACTTCTGGCGGTTACAGCCATGACTTATGGTACGGCAGGAGCGGCAGAGGCCTGGGACCAATGCCTGATGGTAGCAGCGCCCTGCACCTATGCTTTCCAGTTCAATGGAATCTGAGAGCATCACACTCACCAGAGACTATTCCCACTGCCATGCACCAGAAGTGTGTTGTCTGTCGTGATGTCCAAATAATGCAAAAGACCACTCCAGTAAGTACACATGCTCCTTGATCCCACTCACCATCTCTTTGACTTCACAGTAAAAATGATGCCTCGCTGGACACCACTCCCTTCACTGTCTTTCCCTTATGAGAAAGTTCTTTGAAAGCAGAAACTGTCTTACATGCTTTTATTTGTATTCCCAGGGCTTGGAAAAGTGTCTAGCACATAGTAAATATTTAATAAATTTTTTCTTCATTCATTCTTTATTCACCTCACCATTTTGGGAGGCCCACAGAGTCAGGGCTAGAAGGAACAGAAATCAGGCTTAGCAACTCTTGGAGAGAAAAAGGAAGCAAGAGGAAAGAGAGGTAGAAGAGGAACTCAAAAGCAGCAGCCAGCCCTGGGAGCTGCCCAGATAGATGATCTCAGGTCAAGAGGTAATGGAGCCAGGCTCCTCAAAGTGTGCTTCCCAATGCCTCTTCATTAGTCACCATTAAGCCTTCCATGCGCTCTCTTTATTTGCAGCCTGTTCACACTCTGGAATCCCTCTTCCTTCTTCCCTTTTTTCCTCCCTTGGCTGGAGCCTCCTCACTCCATTTCTCCCTCCTTCTTCAACCACTTGCTTCCTGGACACTTCCCACTGATGAGACTTTTCCCAGTCGTGGCTGTTCACCTCTCTTGCATAATTTAGGAACTCCGTGCCTGGGAGATACCTGTGGGATCCAAGGCTACCCTCCATGTCCTCCTAAGTCTATCATCAGCCTGGGGTTCAGGCCCTCCATAGACATACACATAGACATCCAAACCACTCTGAAGGCAGATACTTTTACTGAAACAGGGTGAATGGGAACATTAAACAGAGAATTAGCAATTTCTTTCACTCTGGGGCTGAACTTTCTTCATTGGTAAAATAGAGCGAGAAGGATAAAATTAAGTGATCACTAAAGGGGGCAGCTACATGACAAAGCAGATAGAGAGTTGGTCCTGGAGTCAGGAAGACTTGAGTTTAAATCTAGCCTCAGACACTTATTAAATGGGTGATCCTGGGCAAGTCACTTAACTTTCTCTGCTTCAGTTTCCCATTTGTAAAATGAGCTGTAGAAGGAAATGGCAAACCAATCCAGTATCCTTGCCAAGAAAATCCCAAATAAGGTCACAAAGAGTCAGACGTGACCGAAACAACTGAACAACAAAATGACCCTGGTAAGTCATTTAAGGCCAATTTCCTCACCTGTAAAATGGGGACAATTTCATTTATAGTACTAGTGCTAGTGTCACAGGGCCCCAAAAAGTTACTGTCGATATCAAATGTAAAAATATACATAAAGCACTTTATAAATGGCAGCTGTTATCTGGTCATTTCCAACTCTTCATGACCCCATTTGAAATTTTCTTGGTAATGATACCGGAGTGGCTTGCCATTTCCTTCTCCAGATCACTTTATAGATGAGGAAACCGAGGCAAACAGGGTTAAGTGACTTACCCAAGATCACACAGCTAGGAAGTGTCTGGGGCAGGATTTGAACTCATAAACATGAGTCTTCCTAACCGCGGGCTGCTCAGCACACTCTGGCAGCTGCCCTATAAACCTCGGGGTATTATAAAAGTGTGAGCAGCTACCACCATCACTAGTGATAGCAATTTCACTATCGTATTTCCTCGTTCAATTTTGTTCTAAAGCCATGAGCCGAATGGCCCCTTTAAATCCACGTGAGAAGCATCAATTTCCTTTTAAATAAACATGTTATTGATGCTCTTTGTACGTTGCTGCCATTTCCCAATGATCTCATCCACTACATTCCAACCAGAAACTTCCTCCCAAACATAGACTAACAAACCAAATCAATCGATTCTGGTAGTCAATGTATGTTCCGTTCTGACCCTGTACTCTAACACCTCTCTACCCAGAGGTCAAAGAAGACCCTGAAATCCTGGCTATTCACTGCTTTTCACCGAAGGCTTCATTAAGCTTTATTGAAATTTTAGAAACATTAACAAAGACAAAAAGAAATGAACCTTCTTGGCTCAGTTTTACACTGGTCAAATATGAATTTGCTTTGGCATCCAGACAGACAGATAATTAAAACAAGAAACGAAAAGAAAAGAAAACAGGCTTTTCACGAGTACCACTATTGATAATAAAAGAAAATTCATTCAAATTTACCTTGGTGCTGTTTATAAAGAAGCACCAGCTTAGGCTTATTAACTAGCAGTGCACACTAGATGTGGCGAGGAGATCACAAAACAGAAAAGAAATTCCCTCTTTACATAAGAGAGTAACGCCTAAGGGAATTGAATTTAGTGACAGAGCTTGAAGTTGGGTGCGTGTGTGTGTGTGTGTGTGTGTGTGTGTGTGTGTGTGTGTGTATTTCCTGCTTTATCTGCCAGTATTTAAAACTGGAGTAGGCAAAAGAGGGGGGTGGATTCTTCAGGTCATAAGATTTTGAGAAGGCAGAGACCTTCAAAAGCATCCAGATAAAGGAATCTTTATTTTCCATGTGTTCTAGAATAGCAGTTTGGTGGCACAGTAGATAGAGCACCCAGCCTGGAGTCAGGAAGATCTGAGTTCAAATCTGGACTCAGATAGTTACTACCTATGTAACCCTGGGCAAGTCATTTAACCCTGTTTGTCTCAGTGTTATCATTGGTAAAATGAGCTGGAGAAGTAAATGGCAAATAACTCTAGTATCTTTGTCTAGAAAACCCCAAATGGGTCAATTAGAGTCAGATGTGACTGAAAACGGGCTGAACAACAGATCCCTCAGACATTCAGGGAGTGAAACCTATGGGCCCTTTCTCAGTATAACATTTTAAAATAATTGAAGTAGGTGCTCAATTTGTTAGAGGTTAATTAAACATGGATAGATGGATAGACAGGCAGACAGACAGACAGGCAGAGAGACAGACAGACAGACAGACAGACAGTGAGACAGACAGATAGATAGAGAGATAGATAGATAGATAGATAGATAGATAGATAGATAGATAATTTTCCCACCCAAACATCCAAATTGGGGAAATCTACTGAGGTCCATGGAACCCAGTGTAAGAATCCCTGATCTAGTCCATTTCCATCATTTTAAAGATGGGGAAAGCCCCAAAGAAAAGAAGTAACGTATTCAAGGTCACAGAGGGAATAAGTATAGCAGGACCAGGGCTTAAAATATACCCTGAGTCCTCTCCATGAAACCCCAACTTTGCTGCCTATTTGTTCCATGTTTCTGACACTGTCCCAGGTACTGCTATTTTGGAAAATCATTGCCACTTTTCTCCTCCTCTGGTCTTCCTCGTGGGTCACGGGAGTCTGGAGCTTCATTTGCTCCTCTCCTCATCGTCTGTGAGAGTTCCCCAGGGGCCACATGTCTCCATCCTCAGAAGATGGCAACATCCATCACAGAAAAGAAGTGATGTCTCCACAAGCTTAGTTAGCATGCTGGATTTATCACAACTTGGCTGCCCCCATTCAGTTTTATAGAATATAACGGGGAATCTAAGAATTTCAAAAAGATTATATAAAGAAGCAGTAGGACCAGAATGGGTAGAGGGCTAGGTGCTGGAGGCAGAAAAATCTGAGTTCAAATTCTGCCTCTGAAGAATACTGGCTGTGTGGCTGGAGGCAAATGACCCAACCTCTCAGTGCCCCCAGGCACATCATTCAGCCTAGAAGTCACAGAGGAGTCACCAATCCTCCTCAGTGAAGGGTCTGCACCCAGCAGGAGCTGCCCACACCGATGAAGTGACAACTTCAGATTTTTAAGGGCATTTCTTCAGAGACATTCTTGTCCTTATTTTGTCTTTTTCTTCCCACAGAATTGTACCTTTAAGAAAAAGAAGTTAACCTACAAAAATCAGGCCTGGGTATGGGTCCTACATCATATAAACAGTTACTTCTTGTGGTTCTGAGAATGTATCGACTCAGCCTGGATGATGAATCTCAAGGAACTGGGAAAACCAAAATCTTCATAAACACAGGTGCCAGCTGCTGGCTGACAGTGCCATAAAGTTACTGAAGAGCCCCAGGGGCTCCTAAAAAGAGCTCTCCATGCTCCTCCTCTTCCTGAGAGAGAGGCAGGCACACCAGGATAGAACAGTGTGTACATATGTGCATACACACGTATGTACACATGTACACATATGTATGGAAATATATACACACATTTGCATGTATATGTATGTCTATCTGCTGCTGAATCAAGTTCACAAACTTCCAAGGTAATTAATATGTAAAGCTGCAGGAAATGCATATACATACAAGGGAATACGATTATTTATAAGAGCATTTGGAAATCTTTTAAACATCTTCTTGAAATAAAGATGACCTTCAGTGATAAATATTTAGAAATTGTATAATTCACTTTATAATGGAAACAATTCAATTATACTATTAATATAATGGTAGAATTACATATACTATATTATGTTGACTATATATACTATTCTATACTACACAGAGTATGCTCTATACTGTAATGGTATGATCACCATACAGTATATGATATGCAGGTATGATACACTCTATACAGTATAGCATATGCACTGTATTATCCATAATATTCTATACTATATAGATGTAATTATAAGTGAACCATACATATACATTCATGTATGAGTGTGTAAGCATGGTCATATACAGTCACCCTATGGTATATTTTTGCTTCATTGATGATCTTTCCTTAGGGAGGGTTATTTGAAAGGCATCATGGTCGGTAAGGGATAGACAACTGGCTTCAGACTCAGGAAGATAGTGGTTCAAGGACTCTGACTCCAAAATATTCCCTACTGGACAGTGTGCATACACATGTGGAAAACAAAAAGGAGATGAAAAAGCAAGCCAAAGTAACTCGTGAGCTGTGGCCTGTGACCTCTTCTGTTCAGAGAACAAAGCACACGGCATCACCGGCCTCATCACGCCAAGTCCCAAGTCTCCCTGATGGGCAGCCAGTCTGACTTCATGTTGATGCTTCTCCCCCAGGAGAGTCCAAAGAGAATGGAAAATTAGGAGGATGGAAATTTCCTAGCTGATTTGCTCTGAAGCTGTAAACACTCGGAGGCGTTTTCTTGCATGGGATGATAAACACTGAAGAGGAAATGAATGGATGGTGGGGCCAGCTGTGTTTATCCACTGCTGGCTGCCCTTGGACTTCAGTTCATAAAAAGACTGGCTAATCAGAACTGACCAGGCCTGGCCAGCGGCTCTTTGGGAATGGCATTTAAATGACAGATTAGACACCAGACTTAGAGGAGTGACAAAGGGGGAACTCTTGATTCTATTTTATTGAAAATCTTAGTTTGTTTCACCTTGTCAGGGCCTGTGATTTCATTAGTGTAAAGAACTCTCTGGTGGAGAATTAATCAATCAATCAAGAAGTATTTATTAAGCTCCAATTTATTAAGTACCAGGTATCCAGGACACAAGTGCAAAGAATGAAAAACCCCTTCTTTCAAAGGGCAAATTAAGTGGAGTAGGCTCACCCACTGGCATGATGGATGGCCATCCTCTTACCTGTGAGGGCAGCCTCCAGATGGATCCCAATTTTTGAATAAGTAAAAGGAAAAACGACAGCATCATGATGAAAGGAGTGACCATGTAACTCCAATGATGCTAATGAATTGCCACATGTACTCATCATTGGGTCAGTTTCATGACTTGTGAAAATCCTCTTTTTTCTTCTAGATGAGTCTTCTGGAGGAAAGCCTGTGAAGGCTTTAAAATGAAAATGGGGCGTACTTTGTCGTCTTTCTTTAAGCCGAGATTTAGTTTCAGTGTTGCTTCCCACAACATTTTGAAGAAGCAGTAGGAAAAAACTTCCCAGACAGAATGTCTGCAGTTGTTATACAAGCAAATTCCCAGGGTACAGAACCATCTGATTTGGTCATGTAACATGGAATATCGTTCATTGGGAGCTGGAAGGAATCTTAGAGGTTATCTAAACTAACCCTTTCATTTTACAAATGAGGAAAGTTAAACCAAGAAAGTGACTTACCCACAGTCACATGGGGAATAAATGGCAGGATTTGAAATCAGATCCACTGTACCAGGCTTCAGTGGTACTTGTGGAGGACTGTAAGCTCCTTGAGGGCGGAGACTACATTTTGTCTCTTTTTGCAATCCAGGGCTAAGCACAGTGCCTGGCACATAGTAGGTGTTTAATGTTTACTGAATTAAATCAATTCCTAGATAATCATTATTTAATCACTTTACAAAGCATAGCCCTTTATTCATTTGTCTAGTCTTTGCCAACATCAGACTTAGAATCTAACCAATTTAGAGATGATCCGATCCAACACACTTGTCTCATACATAAGGGAGCTGAGGCCTGGAGGAGTTAAGACTTGCCCAAGGTCACACTGATAGTGACTGGGGAATTGTAATAACAATCTGGCTAGCAGCTGCTGTGGCTGTGTAAGACCAACAACGACCAGCACACAGCAGGCTGCTAATGATCTGCTTTACTAAGGAAAGCAACGTTAATGGCTTAATAATCTTACTTTAATCCAACATACAAATATCATTCATGTAGTTCAGGAGGAAAAGCCAGCAACCTGAACTTCAAAGCAAATGCAAACAAATTACAAATATACACAATATGAACAGACGAAATCATAATTTATAGTTACCAGGAAAGCCTCAACATCTGGGTACACAAGCCGGGAGGCTCTTAATGGCTTCCCAGAGCCCCATTTCAGCCACTATTCCCGTGACTGAGAGCCCCAAGGCAGAATAATAACTTCTGGGTTTATATATCTTGTTCGGGGTCAAAGGTGAGTCATAAATATGCGACTCACCCATGTGACCTAAAAGCTTGTGACATCACAAAACTCAAACCCATGTAAACTAGGCTTTCCCTTGAGGCAAGGAGGTCATCAAAGACTCTTAATTTAATTGAAGAAACAAAGGCCAAACTCTTCAAGGACACTTGATTAAATAAGTGCTCAAAGCCCACCTTAATTACTGATACCAGAATGTCGATGGGCCAAAGACCCATTGATATTGATAGAATGGCTCATGTCTTTGACACAAACTCTTCATAACAGGCCACTGAGTTATTCATCTTCTTGTGTCACTGAGTGATTTAACTGAATTTCCCAAATATTTATGAAAGCATTCCTGTGTGTGAGGTACTGAGCTAGCTCATCAGGGCGCAAAGATAATAATTTTTTAAAAATAGTCCCTGTTCTCAAGGAACTTATATTCTCCCACTGGGATATGTCCGTGCCATATACACAGATAAGTACACATTTATTTTTTTTTCCTCAAGTGTGCTTATTTGTTACAAATAATGTGGGGAAGAATCCACTGATAAGGGACAAAGATGAATTAAATTATATTAATAAATAAATTAATCATGCTAAAATGGCATCAATATAATGCTAATAGATTTTAGAATGCATAAAATTCTCCAGAGTGTCATACATAATAAAGCAGAGCCCTGTGGATTATTTGCTATCTGGAATTGCCGAGATATTTTTTTTAATGCTCCATATTTGAAAACAGCAGGTGAAGCCAGGCCCAGTAGACGACATAAACTTTCCTTTCAGAAACACCCCAAACCACCTCCTGCTTAATTAGCCCTTCCTGAAAGGAATGTGCTCTTTCAGTCCAAAGAAGCCAGAGGAAATCCTCATTAGCTTTACCCCAGTCATTACTGATGGCCAGGAGGGGTGACCCCAAGCTGCAGGGCCCTATATTCTCATGTTCTTTTTCCCCCAAATTACCATGGAGACAGTTGAGTTGAAAGTGACAATGGAGACAGAACTTTTTGGCATAGATTAAATGAAAACAGCTTCTGCTAAAATCTATCTGATCCCTCAAATCAGTAAATATTTTCTTCAGGAGGTAAAAATCTCCCCTAAGTTTCCATTTTAAAAGAGAAATGGAGAGGTCTCAGACACCTGATTTGGGAAATGATGATCTTGTTTTTATCAAATTATGCTAACATTTGACAGGTTCCAGGTAGGGTATCAGAAGAGATGTCCTGGTTGGCCCTGACCTCAAAAGAAGTTAGCCCCCATGGGCCATAGGGAGGGCGATGTGGGTTTGGAATGTTATGGGGAGAGTTAGCAGAGCCATAGGCAAGTAGTCTGACATAACCTTTCTAGAAGTGATGATCATTTAGCCTTTGCTGGAAACCTTCTGATCTGGAGGAACCCAGAGCAACATGTCCCACTTTGGGCCATTGTTAGCAAGGTTTTCCTCAGACTGAGGGAAGCCTTTGCCCGTTGTTCTTGGTTCTATCAACTAAGCTAGGGTCAGATGGAACATGTGTGATTGTGCTTCCTCATTACTGTCTGTCAAATACTCAAAGACTGTTCACACCCCTGCTAAGTCTCTTTTTCTCCAACATAAACATCCTGTGTTCCTTCAACCTGTCTTCACACCCTAGGATCATGAGCCCATTCATAGGCATATGGTGCTCACATGGTCATTCCTCTTGTATTAGAACAATGGAGTTGACAGATCTTGGCCCCTTTTTGCCCACCTCCCCATGCCTATACCCAAGCCTTTCTTGAATTTAATGAGCAGTTATAGGAAGCTAGGTGGTGTAACAGATGGAATGCTGTAGCTGGAGTCAGGGAGATGAGTTCAAATCCTGTCTCAACACTTCCTAGCAATGAATGGGACCCCAGACAAGGCACCTACATTTTCACAGCTCCTGTTTCCTCATCTATGAGAAGCAGATGTCACCAACCTCATAGAACTACTATGAGGATGGACTGAGATAACAGGTAAGATGCTTTACAAGCCTAAAACATGGTATAAATGCTAGATAAAATGACAATTGACAGCAGTGATAGGCTACAATCTGTTTTATATGTTTTAAGCCTAGCGATTTTGGAGCAAAGAAGGCCAACAAAGAACATGCCTGGGGCAAGCAACAAGAAAGATGCCATTAAGTTAACTTTTTTATTAGTTTATTTATTTTTAGTTTTCAACATTCACTTCCATAAGTTTTAAATTTTCTCCCCCTCCCTCTTCCCTCCCTCCCGAAGACAGCTGATATAGGCTCAATATACACATTCCTAACTTGTTTACAACAAGCCCAGTTGAGTTGAGGGAGATGTTTTAGAGGGAATTCAGACCTTAGGGCAAAGGTGTCATCAAAAACAAGCTTCTGGGACACCATTAGGCTACCCAGAGGAGGTAGCAAGGCAGGGCAAAGCCTGCAACGTGGCTACCTGGGGGAAGAAATGGGTCACATGGTAGTTTCTTATTTTAATTAATTATTCTTAATACTAGGTGTTAGGCTCAGTTGTTTCTTTCAGTCCTACTGAAGGAGGACAAGTATGATCAGCGCCCTTTAACTTATGTTACCTTGGGGCAAAGCCACAGTAACCCACTCTGGTTACATCTCTACAATTCAGCAAGGATCTGTGATTTTATTGAAATGAATAATCCCTCCTCCAACCTGGTTCACAATAACTCATCAATGTATGCAGCCTCTGGGTGTCAATGTGGTTGAAAAATTCTGATCACCCTGTTGCTCACCTGTGGGAGAACCTCTCTGAACTCAGCTAGCCTGATCCTCAGAAACAAAGGCTTTTCCCAGGCCTAGACTGGAAGCCTTTTTCAGTTCACTGGTACCTTCTGGATCAGATGTTCCAAGAGCATGGCCTTGGCCATTGTAAGATCCCACCCACATCACCATGAGGCACTCACCAGGAGTCAGAGCAGAGCCATCTCATTGGCCATAAATACTCATGGCTCCAAACCAATGCCAATCCCCATGGAGACAGTAATGTAGACACCACTTCAGGAAGAACTCATGCCAATGCACCGTGGGCAGAGAAGATCTTTGGCTCCAGGGACTGTCAACATGACATCTTTCTAAGAGGATATATCCTTGTTTAAAAGTTGCTATCTGGGTCAATATATTTCAGAAGCAAAGCACCTGGAAAGAATTCTCATGACTGGCAGATTCCTTTTCATTGCAACATTCTCTTTGCTGCTAATTCCAAAGCCTTGGCTCTGACAGAGGACAGCACAACTTGGGAAACTCATGGTTTAAAAAGAGAAAGCTCTTGATGAAAGAAGCCCATTTTAAGACTCTGGGCCAAAGACAGAGGTGAGCTATACAGAGACTTAGAGCTAAAAAGGAATCTCAATGATCAGTCAGTCCAACCCCTTCATTTTATAGATGAAGAAAAGGCAGCCCAGAAAAGGGAAGTGATTGGCCCAAGTCACACAGTGCATGGCTGATTGATTACTCAAACTATGACTAGAGGATCATAGGTCTTGAACCAGAAGAGACCTCAGAGACCATCTAGTCCAATCCTTTACACTTAATAAGGAGACTGAGTCCTAGAGAGGCAGAGTAGGTGCCTAAGCTCACACAGACAGGAGTTTAGCAGAGCCAAGATTTGAACCCTGGCCCCATGGCTCCAATTCAAAACAATCACCAAGCATTCGTGGCCTACTACATACAGATACATGGCCAAACCCTCTTTCTAATACACATAGGAATAGAGAAACAATTCTGAATATAATAAAGCCAGGCTTATGGCCATAGGAATTAGTTTGCTCCTGGAAAATCTAGATTACAAAAGTAAAAGAGAAAAAGTCATCTTAAATCTGTGTCTTTCCATGAGGGAAGACAGACCACAAAAATTTTGTTTTTCATTGAATCCAAACGATCAGCCTGGAGTCCAACTCTCAAGTGAGCACCATACCTTACCCATCCTTTCCCTTCAGGGGCTGCCTTCAGGACTTACCAGAAACCCCATCTCCCCCTGCTTAGACCAAGAAAGTGGAGAGGAAAGACATTTTGGGGGAACTAAATACATCTCACAGCTCATGTAAACATGTTCAGAGTCACAGTGAAGAGCCTTATGTATGGTGGGGCACATAAAACAAGGAGCCATTTGAAGCACTCAGCTGGGAAGTGGCCTTATTCCTACCAAAGTCTCTGTCTAGCCTGTTTGAAGTCAGATTCAAGGACATGTATTGTGTGTGTGCTACAAAATTGTGGGGTGCTGAACCAAGGAATGGCAGTCATAAAAGGCAGCTGGCAAAAAAGATAGAAGATTTGATAAGGAATAGAAGTATTTAAAAATTTTTAAAAGAAATTTCCTTTCAAAATCACTAAGCATGACTGCATCCTAGAGACCGATAAGACATAAAACAATTCCTCATATAAATAATGAGTACTTTTACATGGTCCTCTAAAGATGACAAAAGATTTCTTATATATTTCTCATTTGAGTATCATAACCCAATTGGGTAGGTACCACAGGTATGATTGTCCCCATTTTCCAGGTTGGGAACTAAACCTCAGAGAGGCTAATTGACTTGCCCATGGCCACATAACTAGTAAGTGTAAGAGGCAAGATTTGAACCTGGGTCTTCCTGACTCTTCATAAACACTGTGTCTCACTGCCTTTCTATAAATATGGTAGCCCCCTACCTCAGTTTCCAGAGTAAAATGAGATATCTCTCTGGAAAGCAGGGATTCCAAACTGCGGCTGTGTAGGGTTTGGACTGGGAGATATGGGAGCACAGAGAGTTTGAGAAGTTGAAGAGCATACTGTGGGAACTGTGGGGACCAGGAAGCAGAGCAGAAACTGTATAATAGATGGAAAGCATTCCCGCCGGGGCAGCAAGATCACCATCCTCTGGAGGGACTTGGAAGGCAACAGTCCACATTGAGGAAGGTTTGAATCCTTCCCCTTCAGGGCTTTAAAGCCCAGTTTGGGAAGAGGATTTGGGGGTGGAGCTGCCAAAGAGAAGGGAGGGGTGCATTTTCTTTCCCCTCCATTCCATTCTCTTGCAATTCACTAGGAAGGAGGGGAAAAAACCAACTATGCTCCGTTTTCCTAAGTACTACCATAGGTGCTATTTATAGATCTGATTCTCTTCTTATAAATTAGCTTGTTCCCATTGTCTGAAGGCCTTGGAGTGTGCCTGGAGGTTCAGAACTGAGAGCTTTTATATTTCATAATCTCATCCAAAGTGGGAGGTGAAGATTTCATTGGGGCCTAGTTTTAGGAATGATCCTATAACTGTCCCTAGCACAACCCTAAAACTTGAATTTGGGGCTCCCTTATTTCCCTTGGAAAAATTGATCACTGCTACTTACAACCTGTGTACAAGACCCAGACTCTCTGAGATTCGGTTTTCTCATCTGTAAACTAGAAGGGCGGGTCTGGGGAGAGGACTAAAAGGCCTCTTTGGTCCTGTCTAGCTCTGGAACTATCATGAGATGAAACAAATATTTTGGTTTTTCTCCAGGACAAAGCTTGGCCCCACCTGATGAGAGTGATGAGAAACCGAAGGAATGAACAGACGAGAGACTAGTGATCAAAAGAGATTGCCTATGCTGAGTGCTTCGCAAACCTTAAAGCTGCTGTAAGTGGGGTCTTGTCATTGGCTTTTTTATGATGCCTGATGACACTTGCTGGGACCTCCAAGAACTGCTGGATGATACCACTAAGAGTGGCCCAGTCAACACCTTACTTCTTATGGGTAGTGGATGGAGCTCCAAGCCCAGAGCGAGGAAGATCTGAGTTCAAATTTGGCCTCAGACACATGCTAGTTGCATGACTCTGGCGAAGTAACTTAACCTTTGCTTGCTTCAGTTTTATCACCTGTAAAATTGGGATAATAAAAGCACCTATCTCCTGGGGTTATTGTGAGAATCAATTGAGATAATAAATGTAAAGCATTTAGCACAGGGTCTGGCACATGGTAAGTGCTACATAAATGTGACCTATGATGACGGCAATGATGGTGATGATGATGATGATGGTGATGATGATGATGGTGGTGGTCATGATGATGTCCTTTGTTTTTTGACACTGGAGAGTTCTGTTGATGATTTAAGAAAGGAAAGTTGGGGACAGAGAATTTCCATTGCTTTTGAACGTAAGAATGCTGATGAGAAATCCACTTCATGGCTGAGTCAGATCTGTCTTCTCTGAGTAGATGGACATAGTACTCAATAATTGTGTACATTGGTTTTAATGGGAGTCCAGCATTATGGCAAACTGCAAGGCGATTCTCCAATTTTCCTTGGCTCCCCATTTAGTAAAGAAAGACACGCAACCGTTTAGGTTAATTTGGCTGAAATTAGACCATTGAATGCCCCCATTAGAACCTCCCTAAACATTAACAGGTTTTCTTTGGCCATTAAATACGATTCATGCCTCAGGGTTCAGACAATCTTGTTTTCATTGCATTATTATTGGGATGGGGAGGGGAGATAGGGAGCACTGCAGAGGAGAAGGGAAGGCAGTAGAGCTCACCTCATAGTCTTGTCTAAGGCCAGACCAAGAGGCACACGGGAATTTGAGGCCCCCTTCTCTGGCTCAGTCCCTCATTTCTTGCCTCCCCTCTTCCTTGGCTTCCAATCTGTCCTCTACAACAACTGCCAAATTAATTTCCCTGATGTGTAGTTCAGATTAAATCACCCTACTGCAGAAGACTGCCCATCAATGACTTCTCATTCCTAGCTGTGTATGAGTCAGATTTCCTTGAGTGACGTGTAAGGCCTGTGGAAGTCTCATTTTAGATTACCCTTTCATCTCACTATTTTCCCTTCCATAGTCTTCATTTGTCCAAATTGGACCATTCCCCAAACAAACATCTCCACCCACCACCAACATATTTATGCCTGTGCTCAAGCCCTTTTCTATCCCTCAACATCATTCTTCCTTCCCCTTTGCCTTTCCATTTCCATTCATTAACATCTCATGCTCCTGTAGCTTCTCCCTCTGCTTTATTGGCTGGTTGGTTTCTCCCAAGTCCTCCACTCAAAGAGCATGCCCAGGCCAGTCAGCCTTTGTTCCTCCCCAGGTCACCTCTCCCACCCTTTTTAGATGCCTCTTATGTTTTTTTTACTCTCAACTACTAAAGATGGGGTCCTTGGGGACTGGAACCATTTTCCTTTCTGTTTGTATTTGTATTCCCAGGAATTCCTAGCACATAGAAGATGCTTAATAAATGCTTGTTGATTTGACTTGACCGAAATGCTCCCAATTCCATGGATTCTACTTTAACCACCTCACATGAGCATCATCTCTCTTTTGTGTGACCTTACAGAAATTTATTTTCTTCTTGGAGCACTTATTTTCTGGTTTGTATTATAGAGATTAATGCAAACGTCTTATTACTGATACTCTAGGAATTTCATGTTCTGTAAACTTTTTATAGGAAGGTCCTGTGCTTGGTTGATTTTCTATTATCTGATACTGGCAAAACATTCAGTTCTAGTCAATCATTTTGGTTTAGTTTGAATTAATTTATCAGAGTAATCAGCAAGACTCCTGTGAGCTACTAGCCTCATTCACAGCAGGTATTAAGTATATGTTTGTTTAATTGAAAAAATGAATTGTGGGAATATATCACTAAATAGACAGAAAAGGGGGGAAGGGATATTGTATTGGAGATCTAAGACCTAGATTTGAATCCTGCCTCTGCTCCTCACTCCCTCTGTGACTTTAGGGAAGTCACTTCCTCCCTATAGGCTTCAGTCTCCTTGGTCATTTTGGCCCTTAGTGACGGGCCCGCAACCGAATAAATACTCATGTATTGACTGACTGTAAAATGAGGAAGGACTAGACTAGATGAGCTTTAGGGTCCCTTCCAATCTGTTATCAGAATGGAGGAGGGAGCCATATGGAGCATGGGGGTAATAGAGGACTGAGCTGTTAGAAAGATGGAGAAAGTTGCTGGAATCACCCAAAACAAACCTCCCTACCCCCAAATTTTACCCTGTAAGGTAAAATCAAAAGTGTGGCCCTTACCTAATCCAGTATCAGCTCTGAGAGGTTTTCTGCCAGCTGCTTAGAATTTACCTCCAATACAAACATCCTTTCTGTTATATTTGAAAGTAGGAGAAGAGTGAGATATATATTTGAGGATGAGGAAAATCACTGAAGACTGAACCACAAAATTAAATTAAATAATACATCTTAGCTTCTTCTTTCCCTTTCACTGTCTATAGTATCACTCTCCTTTCGAAGTAGAATCTTTATTTGCTGTTTATATGTTCTCTTTCCAATAAAATACATTTCGTTGAGGAAGCAGAATATTTGATCCATGCAAAGCTGTCATTTTCCAAAGGCATCTTCTAATAAATGTTGAATAAAACTGTACAAGTGCCTATAGAATCAGGAAGATTTATGGGCCACCGTATTTCTTGATAACTTCAGCATTATGACAAAGCACTGAGTGTCAATATTGCATGTGCATTATCCTTAGTAGACTATGAAATTGGAGATGTTGGCTTCCCACCAGGGTACAGTGGTATTGGAAGTGGTGTTGGAAAATAGAAAGTATTTCTCTTTGTAGATTTTTTAATCTATTGCTCTAATTCAAGGGTGTTGGCTAACCACATCATTCTCTAGACATGAAGTCTTCAGGGTCTCCCTCCTGCCTCTAGGATACAAAATCTTCATTGTGAGGAACAGTTAAGGCACTTCACAATACGTCAGTCAACAAGTATTTAGTATGTGCCAACAATATCCCAAGCACTATGCTAGGTGCTGGGGATATAATGATAAGAGTGAAACTGTTCTTGTCTACAAGGAGTTTATTATCCAGTCAATCCAACTAAGCAGCTAAGTTGTGCAGGGGATAGAACACTGGACCTAGAGTCAGGAAGACCTGAGTTCAAATCTCGTCTCAGACACCTATTAGTTGTATGACACCAGACAAGTTACCAAGTTACTTAACCTCTCTCAGTCTCAGTTTCCTCACCTATAAAATGGGGATGATAGCACCCCCCTAACAGAGTTGTTGTTGGGCTCAAATGACATAACATATACAGCATTTTAAAAATGTTAAAGTGTTATAGAAATATTTTGTCATTGTCATCATCATCATCACCTGGCTCCAGTATCATTTCATATTATTTCCCCCCATAGGTAATACATTCAAGTTTTAATGATCTATCAGTTCCTTTTTGAACCTAATCTTCTCTTTGCCATGTCCAAGGCTTTCCACAGCTCTGCCCTAAGGGATCTCTACCCTGCCCAAATCCTAGAATCTACTTCCCCCCCCACCTCCAGGTGCTACTTCTTATGTGACTCCAGTTATTTTCTCTAATCTTATTTATTTGTCCATGCATTCATCCTATTTAATTTATCCTGTATTTACTTATCTGTTTACATCAAATACACTCTTTTGCCCCAATAGCAGACAGCTAGGTGGTGAAGTGGATAGAACACCAGGCATAGAGTCAGGAAGACATCTTCCTGAGTTCAAATCTGGACTCAGAGTTGAGCTGTGTAACCCCGGGCAAGTCACTTAATCCTGTTTACCTCAGTTTCTTCATCTGTAAAATGAGCTGAAGAACAAAATGGCCAACCACTCCAATATCTTTGCCAAGAAAACCCCAAATGGGGTCACAAAGGGGTGAACTTTTCTGAAATGACTGAACAACAACAATAACTTTGCTCCAGCAGAATGAAAGCTCTTAGAGCTGAAAGAATCACCAGTT
Organism: Trichosurus vulpecula; assembly: GCF_011100635.1. Classification (NCBI taxonomy): domain Eukaryota; kingdom Metazoa; phylum Chordata; class Mammalia; order Diprotodontia; family Phalangeridae; genus Trichosurus; species Trichosurus vulpecula. The sequence continues at coordinate 14,408,291 of NC_050580.1, read as the reverse complement.
GGGATATAGAGGTGGGCTCTCAGCTGCATTGAGTCCAAGTGGCTCCAAAAAGGAATCCACAAAACACCCCTCAAAAGTGGTCCCTAAGGTTCAGCTTGAAGACCCTAACTGAAAAGAGACTTCCCAGGGGGTGGAGCCAAGATGGTGGCTGGAAAGCAGGGACTTGCTTAAGCTCTCCCCCAGGTCCCTCCAAACACCTATAAAAATGGCTCTGAACAAATTATAGAGCTTCAGAACCCATGAATTAACAGATGAAGCAGGGCTCCAGCCAAGGAAAGCCTGGATGGTCACTGGGAAGGGTCTATCCCACAGAGCTGGGAGTGGAGCAGAGCACAGCACAGTGTGGGCCACGACAGGACCAACCTTATTGGGAGCAGGGAGCAACAGGCATTAGGGCCCTGAATGATTGAGCTGTGGCAGTTACCAGACTTCTCAATTCACAAGTGTCAAACACAACAGAGAAGGTTAGTGGGAAAAACTGCTGGAAAGGAGGGAAAGGAGTATGCAGTTGGCCCCAGCCCCAGGGCTCAGAAGTGGTGCTGCTCTGGGGCTGCTTCTAGAGCTCCAGCTCCAGTTGCTTTTGGGCCCAGGACCACCTGCTGGGAGGAATTAAGTGGCGGATCAGAGCAAGAGTACAGAGCTTGCTTGGATCTGAGTCACAGTCGGGGTTGGCGGTTCTTGGGGGAAGAGGAGCACTGCTGTCGCAGAGCTTGCTGTGTAGAAGTAGCTCTAAAAACAGCAGCACAGCCCCTAAATCTTGGGACAAAGTACTCTCTACTCTACAAGTAGTCATACCTTGACGAAAACCTCAAGGATCAAGTAGTTGTCTGGGAAGATGAACAGACAGTGAAAATGGACTCAGATTTAGACTCAGACTCTGGAATTTTTTTTTTGGTGACAAAGAAGATCCAAACATACAGCCAGAAGAAGTCAACAAAGTCAAAGAGCCTAAATCAAAAGTCTCCAAGAAAAATATAAATTGGTCTCAGGCCATGAAGAGCTCAAAAAGGATTTTGAAAAGTAAGTAAGAGAAGTAGAGGAAAAATTGGGAAGAGAAATGAGAGTGATGCAAGAAAATCATGAAAAACATGTCAATGACTTGCTAAAGGAGACCCCAAAAATACTGAAGAAAATAACGCCTTAAAAATGGACTAACTCAAATGGCAAAAGAGCTCCAAAAAGCCAATGAGGAGAAGAATGCCTTGAAAGGCAGAATTAGCCAAATGGAAAAGGAGGTCCAAAAGACCACTGAAGAAAATACTACTTTAAAATTACATTGGAGCAAGTGGAAGCTAGTAACTTTATGAGAAATCAAGAAATTATAAAACAGAACCAAAGGAATGAAAAAATGGAAGACAATGTGAAATATCTCATTGGAAAAACCACTGACCTGGAAAATAGATCCAGGAGAGATAATTTAAAAACTATTGGACTACCTGAAAGCCATGATCAAAAAAAAGAGCCTAGACATCATCTTTCAAGAAATTATCAAGGAGAACTGCCCTGATAGTCTAGAACCAGAGGGTAAAATAGAAATTGAAAGAATCTATCGATCGCCTCTTGAAAAAGATCCCAAAAAGAAAACTCCTAGGAATATTGTTGCCAAATTCCAGAGCTCCCAGATCAAGGAGAAAATACTGCAAGCAGCCAGAAAGAAACAATTTGAGTATTGTGGAAACACAATCAAGATAACACAAGATCTAGCAGCTTCAACATTAAGGGATCGAAGGGCTTGGGATATGATATTATGGAGGTCAAAAGAGTTAGGATTAAAACCAAGAATCACCTGCCAGCAAAACTTAGTATAATGCTCCCAGGCAAAATATGGATTTTCAATAAAATAGGGGACTTTCAAGCTTTCTCAGTGAAAAGACCAGAGCTGAATAAAAAATTTTGCTTTCAAACACAAGAATCAAGAGAAGCATGAAAAGGTAAACAAGAAAGAAATCTTAAGGGACTTATTGAAGTTGAACTGTTTTGCTTACATTCCTACATGGAAAGATGATATGTGTAATTCATGAGACCTTTCTCAGTATTAGGGTAGTTGAAGGGAATATACATATACATAGACAGAGGGCACAGGATGAGTTGAATATGAAGTGATGATATCTTAAAAAAATAAAAAAAAATTAAGGGATGAGAAAGGAACATATTGAGAGAGGGGGAAAGGATGAGATAGAATGGGGTAAGTTATCTCACATAAAAGTGGCAAGAAAAAGCAGTTCATTGGAAGGGAAGAGGGGGCAGGTGAAAGGGAATGAGTGAATCTTGCTGTCATTGTATTTGACTTGAGGAGGGAATAACATACACACTCAATGGGGTATCTTACCCCACATGAAAGTAGGGGGAAGGGGATAAAAAGGGGGGGTGATAAAAGGGAGGGTAGATGGGGGAAGAAGCAATCAAAAGCAAACACTTTGCAAAAGGGACAGGGTCAAGGGAGAAAACTGAATAAAGGGGACAGGATAGGATGGAGGGAAATATAGTTAAGTCTTTCACCACATGACTATTTATGGGAGTGTTTTGCATAATGATACATATGTGGCCTAGGTTGAATTGCTTGCCTTCTTAGGGAGAGTGAATGGGGAGGGAAGAGGGGAGAGAATTTGGAACTCAAAGTTTTAAAAGCAGAAATCAGATGCTCAAAAACAAGTTGCTTTTGCATGCAACTGGGAAATAAGATATACAGGCAATGGGGCATAGAAATCTATCTTGCCCTGAAAGAAAGTAAGGGGAAAAGGGATGTGGGGGAGGGGAGTGGTATGACAAAAGGGAGGGCAGCCTGAGGAATGGGGTAATCAGAATATATGTCATATTGGAGTGGGGGGAGGGTAGAAATGGGGAGAAATTTTGTAACTCAAAATGTTGTGGAAATCAATGCTGAAAACTAAAAATATCGAATAAAAAATCATTAAATCTAAAAAGAAAATAAAAGAAAAGGGGCTTCCCATCCACCTCTCAAGGCAGCTCATTCCATTTCTGAATAGCTCTCCCTGGTAAAAAGTTTCTCCCACTATCAAGCAGTTTCATTTTTGTCTTTTTATCGCTGGCATCTGGTAGAATGCCTTGCACTTAGAAGGAACTAAATAAATATTTGTTGAACTGAATTTTATCGTAAAATCATGGGATTATTAGTCTAGAGCTGGAATGGACCTCAGAGTCCATCTAGCCCAGTCCACTACCTTTACAGATGAGGAACTGCAGAGGTAGAGTTACTTGCCCAGGATCATACAGGTAATATGTAATGGAGCCAAGATTCAAACCCAGAACCTCTAACTCCAAAAACAGCATGAATTCCACTCTACCATGCTGCCTCCTTAGAAATGGACTAAATTGCAAGTGAGCAATGGAAGGCAATAATGTTTTAATTATATAGTACCATGGTCTTAGTTTAGTCCAATGATGACAGCTGGACTGCTCAGGACAAGAATTTGCATAAGAAAGACCTTAGAGATTCTCTTGTCTAGCCTCCCTCCAAGCAGGAATCCCTCATACACAAGGGAGATACTATATTGGAGTGATGTTCAAGGCCTTGAGTCAGTTTACAGCATGTCTGTACCCATTTTGAGGCAGGGTGCCTCTTGTCTCTTGTGCCCATATGCCCACATCTCACCATTATAAAGTTCCTTTCCACAGAGCACTTACAGGTTACAGAGTCCAAATAAATAATGATGATCAGCCACAAAATATGACGCAAGTTACCACCCATCATCACATCTGAGGAAACCTGAGGCTCAAAGACAAAGGATATTTAAAGCACGATCAGCCACAGATCCCATCTACTTAGGTGGGGTATACATTACATGGTAGATGTTTGGAATTCACAGCTCTGCCTCTCCCTCTACATGGGGATTTCTTAGACGTTCCCTAGAATTTATATGATGATAGTACTGTAATTTTAGCAGTAAGCTTTCTTTCTCTTTTCAAAAACCCACAAATGTTGCCGTATCCTCTTACGAGTTTTTAATGGCTCATGGGAAGCTGATTAAAAAAATAAAGCTCTTGCTATGCAGGAATCTGCCATTAGTAAAAATAACTCCAATTTACCTGTTTTCCTCAGTGAGGGCAATATTTCAGACAAAAGTGGCTTCAGGGCCAAACTATTTTGCTAAGTGTAGAGCAAGGGGAAAAGTGCTAGGCGTGGAGGTGGAATCCCAGGTCTATGACTTATTTCCCTTTGGTCTGTGGTGAAGTCGCTGCCCTTCTCTGGACTCAGTGTACACATCTGTCCAATCAGGGGGTTGGACTAGTTGACTCTGAGGCCCCTTCAAGCTCTTAATCTAAAATGTAATAGCCCTAATTGCCTCCATGCTCTACTGTGCTCCAAATATGCAAATTCGATTCAAAATGCATTTATTCAGGGCCAGGGATACTGCCCATCACAGAGTACACAAAGGCGAAAATCATAAGATGCTCTGCCTTCAAACAATGTTGAAAATGCAAATGGCTCCGAAATCCCAGGCTCCCAGAAATGGAAGGGACCTCAGCGGCCATCCAGTCCAACGTGTACTTGAATAAGAATTAACTCTTACCAAAAAGAGTCATCCATCATTTGGATAAAACATCCAGGGAGGGGGACCTCATTAGCTCCCAAGGCATCCTATGCCACACTGGGGCAGATCTGATATTGAAGATTTTGGTTGCTTAGTTGTTGTGTGTTTGGCTGGTTGGTTGAGTTTTTTAATTCCTTCTTTGCTTTGTTTCCTGTACCAAATCTAAATTGGTCTCTTTGCAACATCCTTCTGGTATTGCTCCTGGTTCCGCCCTCTGGAACCAAACAGGACAATTTTTCTTCTTTCTTGTGACAGTTCTTGAAACACTTGAAGATGGATATCATGTCCCCCTCAGTCTTCTCATCTCCAGGCTAAATTTCTCATTTCTTGAACTATTCATCCTATGCAATGGCCTTGAGACCCATCCCCAGCCTGGGCTGTCCTCTCCTGCTTATGCATGTCCTTCCTAAACTGTAATGTGCCCAACTGAATTCAACTTAGATGCCACATGTTACCGCAGGCAGTGCACCTCCTTTGAGGAGAATTATATACCCCTCTTTATGGAACACCAGTTACACGATTAAATTATAAAATTAATTTTTTGGTACAATATCATTATATGGACTTGGCAAATAGCCTAAAGTCCACTAAAGCCTTTGAAACTCCCCCCAATGAATATCTGTGTGCCCAGCCGTGCCTTTCCCAAATTGTATCTGTGAAGCCATTGAGAAACTTATACGGAAGACCCTGGATGCCTCTTCCTACAGGTCAACTTTTTTAATTCCACATTGTTTATACGGTCTTTCACCAAATTTCAGCACAGATGTCTAATCCTCTCAGATATTATGAGCTCTCTCTCACCCTCTCCCCCTCCCTTTCTCCCCACCCCACCCCCCTCTCTTTTTCTGTCTCTCCAGGTAACTTGTGTAGGTTTGTGTATATTAGTATTCTCTTTAACACTGTGAAAATCTCAATATGATCTCAGTGCACACAGCCCTTCCAAATGTGTCTATCCAGCCTTATCTATCTTTCTCCTGAGCTCCAGTTCAATATTACAGATGATTGCCATTTCAAATGATATCCCAGAGACATATCCTAGGTAACATCTCTGAACCTCCCTAGTTCTGGTGAAGGTGCTATGATCATTCCTGTCAAAACCTTGGTTGTCTTCAACTGTTCCTTCCCCCACACACCACAGACCAGAGCTATTGCCAGATCAGACTTCTCATGTCCATTCCCCTTTTTCTGTTCCTAGACTATCACTCTAGTCCAGACTTTCACCATTTTTTGCCTGGACTACTACAACAGCCTCCTAACTAACTAAGGTGGGGCCCCAGGTGGAGCTAACTAAGGGAAGCCTGATTAGATCTTTGCTCCTAAGTTTGCCCCAAATCCCTAATTACTAGGTGCTAAGCCTATGTGGGTGCGAAGCTCCCAGTGTCCTAAGGGGAGGTGCTAACTCCAGAGCCAAGCATAGCAGCCTAAGTTCTGGTCATTCAGATGACATTTGATGATGTCTGAAATGGTATAAGAAGAGAAGACAGAGCCATTTGCTCTTGGTGGTGTGCTGATGCGGAGACTCCGGGCAGCTGTAGCTGAGAGCCCTCCAGCTCATAAACCCAGATGCTGGGACTTTGTTAAACTCTGGTAACTATGTACTGGGATTTGAATCAGACAAGGTCTGTCTGTCGATGTTTGTACTTCGTTTGTATTTTGCTCTGAAGTTCAGGGTGCTGGCTTTTTCCCCTGAACTAAGTGAATGATGTCTGTATGCTGGATTAAAATAAGCTTGTTAACCCCTTAACGTTGCTTTCCTTGGTAAAGCAGATCAAAAGAACGTGGGCTTTTGCAGCGTTCTTGTTGTTGGGCTTGTGTTGGTTTTTCACCCCCACAACAGCTGCTAGCCGGATTGTTAAAACCCCCTTTTATGCACCTTGGAGTCCAGGCACATAGGCTTTCTTGCCTTTTCTCACACACAATTCTCTGTCTACGATCCCTATGCCTTCGCACGGGTTATTCTCTGTGCCTGCTGGTTTTTTACAATCCCCCAAAATTTTTAAGCTCAAATCAAACATCACTTCCGTGCATGTCTCTCAGTTCAATTCAATAATCATTTATTAAGCGCCTACTATGTGCCAGCACTGTTCTAGTATCGGGGAATACAAAAAGAGGCCAAAGGTCCCTGGTATCAAAGAGCTTACAATCTAATGACCATCTTTCCCTGAGCACCGACCCCCTCACTGAGATTGTCATTCCCTCCAAATCATTGTACGCGTCTCTTTTTATTTTGTGTTTATTTAGAAAGGATAACATTGGCTTTCCTGATAAAATGTAAACTCTCTGAGGGCAGAGACTCTATTTTTGTCCTCATAACCTCACTGCCTACAGCAGAGCTGGAAATATGGTGATTGCTTAATAAAGCTTTTGCGTTAATTGATGTTGAATCCGCTTGGTAGAATGCAGGCTTCTTGGGGGTAAGGACTGTTTTGTGTTGGGAGGTTTTTGGTACACCCAGCATCTATTACGGTACTGAGGTACATAGGAGGTGCATAATAAGTATTTTTCAATGGAATTTAATGTAGTCTATAGAACCACCCAGCAGCTAGGTGGCACAGTAGATAGAGCCCTCACCTTGGAATCAGGAAGACCCATCTTCCTAAGTTCAAACCTGGCCTCAGACACTTCCTATCTATGAGACCCTGGGCAAGTCACTCAACCCTGTTTGCCTCAGTTCCTTATCCGTAAAATGAACTGGAGAAGGAAATAGCAACCCATGACATTATCTTTGCCAAGAAAATCCATAAAAAAGTCAGACACGACGGAAAAACAACCTAACACCAAGAACAACCTCTGTGCACACTTAGTGCTATCTTATCAGTGTGAAATGGAGCCTGTCCAAAAAATCTGGGTGGGGGATGGTCATATCAAAGTCAGTCCCCATGGGCTCTGACTTTTCTTTATGATACTTTTTAATCTCTACCTAGTCTAAGCATCAGAGTCTTAGGAACAGAGAGATACCAGGAGACTTCCCATCCCCAGCTCACTGGCAGCTTTGTCATCAAGACAAACCTCTACTCTTCGAGTCAATTTGGTTGAAACATTAAGATTCCTACTTGTTGGTGCCTTCAAAGGGAGTCATTTGACAATGACAAAACAAGAATTTTACTCCAATTTAATTTCATCTTAAACTCATTTAGCTTAATTATCCAACCCACCCTGTTTTCAGTCTATCCACATCAGCTACTTTACAGAAATTCTGGATGATTGCTAAGGCATCAAACTGGAGGTTTTCTAGAAGTGTTGCTATAATCAAGTTAAGGGGCAAGAGTTCAAGACGTTAATCAGATGCCAAAGTCTCATTGGCCACTTGGCATTTGGTGCTATTGTGAACTAGTATGAGGGAGAAACATGAGGAAATATACTATTCAAAGAAAGATAGCATGGAATAGATAGACTGCCACAGATACTTCCTAGCTGTGCGGTCCTGGATAAGTCATTTACATTTTCTCAGCCTCGGTTTCCTCATGTGTTGAACAGGTATAAGAACAACCCTTACCTCAGGGTTGTTGTAATGGTCAAATAAGATAGCATATGCAAAGCATTTGACAGACCTTCCAGCACGACGTGGTAGCTCTTATCAGTAGTATTTATTAGTCACCTATTATGTGCTATAGGTATTGCCACTAAAATCCCAGATCTCAGTCAGCTTACATTCTATCAGGGGAGGAGCTGGTGACACTCACTAACTATGTGATAATGCTTTTAATCTTAATTCTGTGTCTATCTAACCAGAATCAGTTAACCTCTTGGAGCCTACATTTCCCCATCTATAAAGTGGGGTTAACAAAGCCTACAGTAGGTACTGTCCCCACAGGATTGCCAGGAGGCTCAAACAAAATAAAGGATGGAAAGTACTTTGTAAACTCGCCTTAGATACATTCCAGTTATGATTGCTAGTTCAAGACTTTAATTCCCCCAGCCTAGATTCTTTGGAATTCATCTTTTCCTGTGTTCTCTCTAGATATTTAACTAAGCAAAAGCCAGCTTACTTTACTGTCAAGCTCACAGTAAACTATTTTTAAACCATAGGTCATGTGTTTGGGGCTTAATTTATTATCACTTCTATACAGTTTCATAGTCATCTTTAAGGATGGGAAAACCATTCTGAATTCACATCAGATAAAGAAGCAACTATTTGGAGACTCCTGAATTATAGAACTCAGATAGCTGAGGGGACTTCCACCCAGTAGCTCTCACAGAAATCCCAAGAGCTGCATTGGAACAATGACCATAGAGTCAGCAGTAATCGTGGGTGGAAGTAATATGTACACTGGGTAAGCAACTTGGTCAATGAGCTCCTTAACAGAGACTTAGGCAAGGCATCATTAAGTCTGGTAGGTCCCTAGACAAGGATAGAAAATTATCCCAACCTTTTTCCTTAGGCATTAGCTCAAGCTATCCATGAGTTACTAGGACAATCCTAAGGTCTCATGTAAATCTGTAGTATTATTCGTAGGAATTATATGATGGGCAGAGGGGAGTAGTGAATAGAGAATCAGTCTCAGGGGCAGGAAAGCCTGGGGTCGAGTCCTGCTTGTGACGTGTGCTGGTTGTGGAATTCTGGGCAAGTCCTTTAGTCTCTCAGTGCCCCAAATTGATCCCTCTGACTCTAAGTTACAGAGGATGCAGGAAGTTTCTACATTAGGAGTTCCCTATGTGGATGAAATCACATGTTGTGTATGAAAGGATGAGGCTGCTGCTGCTGATGATCACTATGATCGCGATGACCAGGATGATGAAGGAAAAGGAGGAACAATAATCTATGATGAATATCAAGTTTAAAGATTCTATATTTTTGTGACTCTCTGAACGGCCTGCTCACAAGACACATTCTAATCGGGAAGACAAGCGCACATGTACATGCATATATCATAAATATAATGTGAATAAATATAAACATATTCGAAGTCAATAGTTTGGGTAGGGGTGGTAGCAGTTGGGGAAACTGGGAAAGTCTTCCTACAGAAGGTAGTACTTGAACTGCATCATAAAGGAAGAGAGGGACTGTGGGAAGCAGAGGCAAGGAAGGAGTGCATTGACAAACGGAGGATGGCCAGGGCCGAGGCACAGAGGGGAAGATAGCACATTATATATGAGGAACAGAGAGAAGGCAAATTTGGCTGGATCACCCATGTGGGAGGCAGGGTAATGTCCAATAAGGTGATTTAAAGCTTTCAAATTTAAACAGAGGCATAGTAATTTCATTATAGATATGTGTATCGTGTTTAATTTTTATGCATACCCCCTAAAAGAATGGAAGTTCTTGGGGTGAGGGGCCATTTCATTTTTGTCTCTGATTCCCCATTATCTAGCACAATGCCTGTCACTTGTTGGATGGATGGATGGATGGATGGATGGATGGATGGATGGATGGATGGGTGGATGGATGGATGGATGGATGGATGGATGGATGGATGGGTGGGTGGATGGGTGGATGGATGGATGGATGGATGGATGGGTGGATGGATGGACGGGTGGATGGGTGGATGGATGGATGGATGGATGGATGGATGGATGGATGGATGGGTGGATGGGTGGATGGATGGATGGATGGATGGGTGGATGGGTGGATGGATGGATGGATGGATGGATGGATGGATGGATGGATGGGTGGGTGGATGGATGGGTGGATGGATGGATGGGTGGATGGATGGATGGATGGATGGATGGATGGGTGGGTGGATGGATGGATGGATGGATGGATGGGTGGATGGGTGGATGGATGGATGGATGGGTGGATGGATGGATGGATGGGTGGATGGATGGATGGGTGGATGGATGGATGGATGGGTGGATGGATGGATGGATGGATGGGTGGATGGATGGATGGATGGGTGGATGGATGGATGGATGGATGGATGGATGGATGGATGGATGGGTGGATGGATGGATGGATGGGTGGATAGATGGATGGATGGATGGATGGGTGGATGGATGGATGGATGGGTGGATGGATGGATGGGTGGATGGATGGATGGATGGATGGATGGATGGATGGATGGGTGGATGGATGGATGGATGGGTGGATAGATGGATGGATGGATGGATGGGTGGATGGATGGATGGATGGATGGATGGATGGATGGATGGATGGATGGGTGGATGGATGGATGGATGGATGGGTGGGTGGATGGATGGGTGGGTGGATGGATGGGTGGATGGGTGGATGGGTGGATGGATGGATGGATGGATGGGTGGATGGGTGGATGGGTGGATGGATGGATGGATGGATGGATGGATGGATGGATGGATGGGATTGTAAAGTACAAAGCACAGTGCTAAGTCCTGGGGGTACGAGTTTAAACACAAAAATGAAATCATTCCTACCCTTAACAAGCTTATGTTGTATTAGGGGAAGACAACAGGGAGGGCTAGTAGGGACCACTCGAGAGATGACCGCCGCAGCCTTCCCAGCAGCAATGGCAGTGTTGATTAGATCACGGTTCGGAATTTGAAGGGGAAAGGATGGGCATTACATAATGAGCAGATGGCAAGAAGATGGCCAGAGCGAAATGTGAGAAATAGTTAAGGCCGTGTGATGCAATCAGAGATCAGGGTAGTACAGACCCCAGGAGAGGAGCTGCAGAACCAAGGGGATCGGTCCCCAGTAGACGGTTATAGTAACTGTTGAACTGAATTGAAAGTACAGTGAAGAAAGCAGAACCAGGCACACGATAAAGCCAATAACTAGAATCTCAAAAGAAAACGAACTATAATCATGGAAATAAAAACAGCACTAAATACCAGATTGAATGCAATAAGCAATCACAGTTCCAGAGGACAAATTATGAAAGACATTCCTCTTTTGCCGGACACGGAACATTACGTATGATTAGAGTTGACTCAGTAGCATAATAGAGTGCTGGACTTGGAGTCAGAAAGACCTGAGTTTGAGTCCTGCCTCCTCCCTGGGCAAGCCTTTTAAGCTCTTCACCTCAGTTTCCTCATCTGTAAAATGGGGACAAGAGTTTCTTATAGGATTGTTGTAAGAATAATATATGTAAAGTACTTTGCAATTGTTAAAGTGCTGCATTGTTTTTGTCGTTCAGTCATGCCGTGATCTCATGGAACATATCATGCTAACATTGTCCACGGGGTTTTCTTTGCAAAGATACTGGAATGGTTTGCCATTTTCTTCAGCAGATTGAAGTGAAGTGACTTGCCCGGGATCACACAGGTAGTGCTACTTAAATATCAGCTAGTATTATTATCATCATTTTTATCAATGCACTATCAAGTAGAATCATTTTGTCAATGTTTCACTTAATTGTTTTTCTTTCTTACGTGGGAGAATGGAGGGCAGGGTATGTAGGCAAAGGTGTAGGTATAAAAAAGAGATGGACAGATACCCACATAAAACATATACAGGTACGAACATATACATATGTTTTATATAGCTATATGTTCATATAATGTGTGTGTGTGTGTGTGTGTGTGCGCACGTGTAGGCAGCATCATTACACTTCTGTTTCTTCTCCACAAAGTTGAAGTGATGAAGACACGTATAAACAGAGGTGCTGCCCTGGGGAGCACAGAGTCTCCCAGCTAGAAGGGACCATAGCTACAATAAAACCCCTCTCTCAACAGGCTACGTTGAGATCTGGCTCTGTCAAGGACATGACAATAAGAACAAAGAAAGCGAAGGGGGGAAATACAGGCACTCCGCCAACCTGGAGAATGAGAACACTACGCACCAAGGCTGGATGCCACTCTGCCCACCGACATGCCCAGATGCACTGCTCAATCCAGAAACAGTGAACACAAATTCAAGGTGCAGAAACCACGTGCCAATTCTCCTGCTGCCCAGGATCAATGAAGCCTTTACTAAATCAGCTGCTGCTTGGGCTCCAAATTCATGGGAGGGAAGTGGAAAAAAATGAGTGAGGCAAAAAAAGAGTCTTCAGACTCTTAGCCTAGATAGATACATCTCTTAAAGATGAGGGTCACGTGACAGACAGCAGGGATCACCTCTACACTGGGAAATAGTTCTCAAAGAAATGACCTTCTCTGGGTGGCACTCACTCTTTACCTCCATTTCAACCTTCAGAAAACTGCTTAGGTTCCATCTCTTAAGTAAGGCCTTGCTTAATTACTCAGGGATAATCAATCCCTCACTCTCCTTCTCTTCTTCTTCCCTCTTTCAACCTCTCTTAAAAATTACCAGGTGTCGCAGTTTAAAGTCAGGGAGCCCTGAGTTCAAATCCTGCCTCAGACACATAGTTGTGTGGCCCTCAGTAAGTCACTTAAATTCTCTCAACCTGAGTACCTTCATCTATAAAATGAGGATTAAGCATCTACCTTTCAGAGCTGTTATGAGCATCAAATGAAATATTATTTGTAAAGCACTTAGTGCAGTGCCTGGCACATAGTAGGCAAATAAATGGTAGCTACCATTATCACTATTAGGGTTAATTTGAAGACCAGTTGAGATAACAGATGTCAAATGTTTTGCAAACTTTAAAGTGTTATATGAATGCTAGCTATATACTTTGGATTCATGTATTTCTCTGTGTGTCATACATCCCCACTAGAATATAAGCCTTTCGAGAGTGAAGATGTTTCAATTTTTCTTTGTATTCTTGGAGTCTAATACAACACCTGGCTCATAGTAGGTACTCAAAAAACATCTGTTCAACTGAGTTGGATTGAATTGAACAGGAAGGAGGATCCAGACTCAGTACTATACCCGGATCAACAAACATTCGTCACATGGCTCCTGTGTGTTTAAAGTAACCTTAAAATTTGTTCTGGTTACAATGGCTCTGATTCGAGCAGATTCATCATAGCTGCTCATTTTGGGGGGTTTGCTTTTTTTGGTTGTTTGCTTCAAGGACTCCATTGCTTAGGCCAATTATGTAGGGGAAAGCACAGTATATCGTCTGGTAATGAACATAGAATATAACCTATATGATGTCCCAACCTTGGCTGATGTAAGGAGCACCTCCCAAAGCTTTGACCTTTTTTGTGTCCAGGACCCTTGGGTAAAAGTCTGGTGAAGCCTATAGATCTCTGCTCAGAATAAAGTTTTTAAATGCGCAAAACAGCGTATATAGAAATACAAAGGAAATCAATTGTATTGAATAGTTATAAAATAGTTTTTAAAATTATTCCCAGGCCCTAAGTTAATAACCCCTGCCCTAAAGAACATTTTTCAAGAACAAAGTTTCAAAGACACTCAAGAAGCTATGAACTCTTCTTCCTGGATGATGTGCCACACATCCACACGTGTCCTATTGAAGCCTATTGAACCCAGGTCCAAGAACATGGATTAGCTCATGAGACTTCCAGCAACTATTAGAAAATAATCAGCAAAGATATGGAAGATTAGTGGAATACATTTATTGTAACAAAGTAGCAATTAATTGAATGCAATTTCATTTTAACAGCAGGAAAGAAATCAAAAGCTAGGTAAAACTTAGAATTACCCTTTAAATATTTTCTCATTTTCTTCTGTATTCTTAGCATTCCATTCAAATCAGTGGTGTTTAATTAAGCCCTCTCTAGACAACAGAATTCAAAATAATAATGGAAGATCCATGAAAGAGATTTCCAAATATCTACCATAGACAACTTCTAGATGTTTAAAAATGATCAAATAATCCTGGAGCTATATCAAGGATTTGTGAAACAACTTCTTAAAACCAGACCAAATCATACGATTATGCTATGGAACTATAATTTTCACAGTTTCAGGGAATTCCCAGTGTGGGAACTAACTGCGCTGGTGAAGGTCACAACCCATCTGTAACTTAGCAAACCATTTCTGAGAAGTTGCCTGAGGTATGGAGAAGTTAAAGGATTCTCCCTGGAAGATTCAGCTGTTAACTTTTGGAGGTGGAATTTAAACCCAGGCCTTTCTGTTTCTCAATCTAACACTCTATCCTCTATGTTACTGAATTTATGGACCAAACAAACACATACACATTGTCTAAGGAACACAATAAAAATGATTACAATTTTAAATAATATACTAATCAATTCAGAAAACAGTAACTAACTTAATGAGCTTCCCCAGAAGATTTAGAAATTTCTAAAAACCAAATGAATAAGACATTTCCACCAAGATTGCCAGCTGTGTGTGAACAGGAAACCGGTAGTAAATTTTCAGGATTTGGACATCAGAGGATTACAAGGTACCCACTTGCTATCTGTTTTGAAGCCTTAACCAACTTCAGCAATGCATTCCAATTTTAATTATTTAGAAAGAAGGTGCACAAGTTGATGATTCCAAATTTGGAGAGGGTGTTGGCATGGATGCAGTCACACTACTGGATGAAGGGTGTACAGAATATAAGATACTCTCATTCCTGTTAGCATATGTTTAATATGTTTCATTTAGTGGACCAAAATGTAGCTTTGAAGAGTCTTGTCAGGCTGGATGTCTCCAATACATACATCTTTCATGGTTCTGTGTGACATAAAAACTCGATTTACAACATGTAGATTGGCGCCCACTGACTTAGTCCATCAATACTTGTCTTCAGCAAATGCTAAAGATGGATAATGAACTAGGCTGAGAATAGAGTAAGAAGAGAGAAGGCTGGCTCCCACTTTGGAAACTGAACAGGGTTTTCAACAATTTCAAACTACTCATGGTTGCAAAAGCCTATCTGGTCTCCATAACACCAATATCCTTCCAGTGATTCTCTAAGGTTGTGGGTTAAAGAATGCCACCATCTTGGAAGATTTAAAAATGTAGGTAACCCAAAGGACAACAAAATATATAATAGGTCTTGGCAGGATACAACATGTTACCAATAATTACTTGTGCTCAAGCCTTTACTGAGAATGTATCTGATCCCAAAAGCGGATGAAATAGTCTTATATCAAGAATTTGATGTGACAAATGGACAATCAATGGAATACTGGTATTCTTAAGATATTAAAAGATAATCTCCAGCAGGTACAGAGAATCCTCTAATGAAAGTTGATGGGAAAACATGTACAAGAATCACAAAAGACTAAGTTGTGTTGAGGAGCATCACTTTGTATTTATGGTGGGAAAATCAATGAAAAGGAATCTCAGATCCAACAGAAAATACCAAGGAATGTCACTATGATACCTGAGAATGATATGCAAACAAAGTCACTCTTTCCTCAAATTCTGAACTTTTTCAGTGAGAAATGACTTCAAATTTATAGGAGATGAACAGAACCCTAATTTAGTTAATCTCCAGTGCCTCCCTGTATACCTCAAAATTGGTCCTATCAGAAAAGTAGCACAGGATCTGTCAGGAATGCAGATGAGGAATAAGAAGAATCAGAGGATTTATTTTGGCCAGAAGAGAGAAACAATTTCCCAAATGGCACTATTATAAATCAGAGAGAGGAAGTTTCTCCTCAAAGAGATGGCATAACTCGAAGCAATAATGATGATATGTAGGCTGCCCTTTGTGCACCAACCAGTTCTTAGCTACCTGAACTGTGAGGTCTATAGCTTTGTTTGCAATATTTCCTCCCTTTCTAGGTCATTTCTAGTTAGCATTCCTCATTCCAAAACAAGTAAAGATATTTTACATGCTAACATCTTATGTAAAATCTCTTTTATTCATTTTTAGCTAAACAAAACTGAAGATGTGACAAACTTGCCATCATGGGCTTGTTAGTTCAGGTCTGGGGAATTTGCTGTTGGGAATTGGGTAAAGCCACTCCAGGAGGTTGGAAGTAGTTCCTTGTTTCAGTCATGATTGTGGCTTCTGGGGACATCTGCTCAAGAGGAAATACCTTTGGTAAAATAAAAGTTTTCAAAATCTGAGAAATATCTCACTATGATCCTTTTTTTCATCTTGGAGAATAAAGAAGCCTGGGGCATTGGCCCATGAGTAACTGACAATCTCTTGTTCATTTCTAAAGGTAGAGTAGAGAACTACCAGGATAGTGGACAGAGTGCCAGGCTGAGAGGCAGAAAAACCTGGGTTCCAATCCTGCCTTAGAAATAATCTGGATGACTCTGCTCTAAGCCTCTGTTTACTCAACTGTAAAAAGGAGAGCAAAGAACACTCAATCAGAAAGCACGAGTTAAGTACATACTATGTGCATTAGGTACAATTTGCCAAACACTGAGAATACAAGGGGAAAAAGGCAAACAGTTATGCCCAAATAAGACAATCTCTCTCTCTCTCTCTCTCTCTCTCTCTCTCTCTCTCTCTCTCTCTCTCTCTCTCTCTCTCCCTCCCTCCCTCCCTCCCTCCTTCCCTCCCTCTCTGTCTCTTGTCTTCTTCTGTCTCTTTCTCTCTCTCCATTTCTCTCTCTCTCTCTCTCTCTCTCTCTCTCTCTCTCTCTCTCTCTCTCTCTCTCTCTCTCTCTCTTTCTCCCTCCCTCCAACCTAAAATTGTAAAATAGCCTGGTGCACATATGGAGAAGAGAGGTGGGATGTTGAATGTGAGGGACAGCAATAAGGCCGTCTTAACTGGTCCATAGAATGCCTACAAGGGAATAAAGTGAGAAGGCTGGACGTCAGCTTGGAGCCAACATTTTATATACATCATTATATTTCATCCATTCAAAAACCCTCCTTAGTAGGTAATGATTGTGTCACTTCCCTGCTCAACAAATTCCAATAGTTCCCAATTATCTCAAGGATTAAGGGCAAACTCCTCCGTTTTTAAACAGGCAGGATGCTTCAGTGGGAAAAGCATAGCTGGAGACAGAGGATTTGGGCTCAGATCCTTCCTTTGGCACTTACTGTCTACAAACTTGGACAAATCCCTTACACATCTTGCTCTACTTTTCCATATGTGAAAGGAAGGAGTCGAGATAAAAGGCCTCAAAGGTCTCCTCCAGATTTAGACTTACATGAACCTATGATTTTCTACCTCAGTTTCCTAAGCTGTAACATGAGGGTTTGGGACTAGGGGGCCTATGAGGTCCCCTCCAGATTTAAATCTGTGATTTTTTTGGAGGAGGTAAGGCAGGGCAGTTCAGGTTAAGTGACTTGACCAAGGTCACACAGCAAATGTCAAGTGTCTGAAGCCCAATTTGAACTCAGGTCCTCCTGACTTCAAGGCCGGTGCTCTACTCACTGCACCACCTAGCTGCCTGAGAAGGCAGGAATGGTTTCCTTTTTGTCTTTGACATGCCCAGCTGCTGGCACATAGTAGGTCTTAGTGAATGCTTGTTGGATTGAATTTAAGTAAATACTACATGCATGATACATTTTAAATTGAGATGGTGAATTCATTCAGATGTCTTAATGGGTAGAAAAAAATTGGCCAATCTTATTTCTGCACAGTAAAATGAAGAGTTAATTAACATTTCTTCATTAACAGCCTTCTGATTTCTTGTGATTCGGGGCATATTACCTACCGAAGGGATTTTAGCAAGGATTATTACTTAGTCAATGTGTGAGCTCTAAATATATCAGCAAAGTGCAAAGGAAAAAGAAATCAATTTCATCACCACATAATTTATGAGAACTTCTGAGGTAGAATGAGTCAGCTGTTCAGAGCCACTACAGCTAACAAAATAAGAGCACATGGAGTCCAGAGCTGCTTTCGGCATCTCTAATATTTAGAAAAGGTCTGGGGGAGGTGGGAGGAGAGGGATACATCGAGTTGTGCTTGCAGAAATAAAAAAAAAAAACAAACATTGTTTCAGCCTGAGTCCAAAGAAAACAAAAGTCTAAAAATGAATTTCTCATGGAAACCCAGCCCCTTGTGGTTTGGCACAGGTTCCAGCCTTGGGTCTCTTGTTGCTCATCTTATCGAGCTGCCTTTGTGAGAGGCACGGATGAAATTACCTTCCCCAAAACGAAATGAACAAAGACAGCCTTTGCTTTCTTCCAGGGAAACACTTAATAGTATCATCAGTGAAATGTCAGGAATAATCAAATGCACTGGTCTATGAACCAGCTCCAAAGAGAGCTGTACATCATTTGGGAAATATTCACAATTGTTGTATACAGACTGGTCACCTTTGAGGGATAAATTCGAAGAGAGCCTCACAAACAGCCACAAAAGTCCTACTCCGATTCCTCCTTGTGGAGTGGGTACCTGAAACCAAAACCAAGCTCTGGCAGATCCCACCAAGTGAGCAAGGTTTTGAGAATGGCTTTGGTGGATTTTAACGAAGAGCCATGATCTCCTTGTTTGGTGATGCAATGGAAAGATAACTCTTATTAGAGTCAGATGACCTTGACCTGAGACGTGCCACTTACTAATAACTGAATGACTTTGGGTAAGTTATAGGGCCTCAGTTTCCTTCTCCGTAAAGTGAGGGAGTTGGGCAAGATGGCCTCTGAAGTCACTTCCAGCTCTAAATCTATGATCCTATGATCATAAGTCACTTTACCTCCCACCCATCTCCCACCAGGCTTCAGTTTCCTCTTGTGTAAGATGATCGGTTGGACTAGACTGACTCAGATTCCTCCCAGCTCTAAGTAGCACAATGCCTGACATGATAAGTGCTTAATAAGCTCCATCCAGCTATCAACCTGTATGGCATTTAGAGAGCTCCCTATCTGACTCTGTGTCTGTCTGTCTGTCTGTCTATCTATCATCTATCATCTATCTGTCTACCTATCTCTCTGTCTGTCATCTAGCTATCTATCTATGTTTCCATCCATCTATCTCTCTATCATCTATCTATTGCTATCATCTATCTAGCCATTTATCTAGTTATCTACCTAATATTATGATCTTATGGAGAAGCTCACCATCAAAATTTCAGCCCCTTTGGATGGACTTTTCCATGTATCCTGACTCTAAGACAGGAAGAGTTGTCTGCATTGGTGGAAGGAGTGCCCAAACTGATAAAATTATATATCCCCAAATGATACATAGAATAGGTTTCTGATCACAAGTATATATAAATGCCCCACCACCACCACCAGGAGGAATAAGTCTCGCATCGATACCAATTTAAGAGAAACCTTTATGAAGTATTTACTAGGTGCCAGGCATGGGATGATGTCATATGACTAATACAAGGTGATTAAGTGATGTGATTTGGTCACATAAATAAGCAAAGAAGCTAAATTGTTTTAACACATGTAAGGACTTCCAATGTAGGCTATTCTTCCACCAGTTCAGATCACAACTCAGCTCAGTAGACAGTGATGATGATGATGATAACACAGCTAGCACTTATATAGCAGTTACTATGTGCCAGACACCATGCTAAGCACTTTACAATTTTTATCTTATTTGACCATCAAAACAACCCTGTGAAGTAGGGGCCATCATTTTCCCTATTTTACATATGAGGGAACTAAGGCAAACAGAGGTTAAGTGACTTGCCTAAGGTCTCACAGCTAGCATGTGTCTAAGGCTGTATTTGATCTCAGATCAACCTGACTCCAGGCTCGTTGTATCCACTGTACCACCTGGCCGCCTCTAACGACAAATGACTCAGCAAACAAATCCCAAGAAATTGCTTGGAGCACATAGAGGTCAAGTGACTTATTCATAGTCATACAGCTAGAAAATGTCTGAGGCAGAATTTGGACCAGGCCTTTTTGACCCAAAGTGCAGTACTCTGTCCAATATGGCACACTGCCTCGGAGAGTTTTTTTATTATTAATAAGTTAATATTTATCCAGGTAGCATAGTGCACCAAGAATGTGACTCCTGCAATTTCTAGTTTCTTTGGTAAGGAATGGCCATAGCCAAAAACCCACTTTTTCTTAACTAGAAAACTCTAGCAATGCATTCAAGGGATACTGGAGTCCTATATTCCTTTATAGCTATAATTAAAGGCTAATACAGAACTTTCAGTATCCAACCACACTAATACCAAATAATCACTGGGAAGCCCAATTCCAATTCCCAAGTCTTGAAAGTGGGCAAACAAATGCCACATGGTGTCTCAAAGGCATTTCTTCAACCAGTGAAATGGGATGTAATTAACAGAATAATAAGCACTCTGAATTACTTTCCTGTGGTTGAGCTCCACTGGCTATTTTGTGCTAGACTTAAATATCATTCTTTGGGGGGACTTAGGTTTACAATTTAATTCACCAACAATAAACACTTACTAAGGACCTACTACGGGCAAAGGCAATGTGCTGGGCATTGGGAAGAGAAAATCAAAAATAAAATAATACCTGCCTTCAAGTAGTTTACATTCTGTGGGAATGCATACAATCATATATGGAAAAGCAAAAGTAAGGAACCTTCAGTTATACAAAGGAAAGGCAACAAAGATGTGGGGAAGATCAGGAAATATGCCCTGTAGCTAGTGATGTCTGAGCTGGGGTTACAAGGAAGCTGGGAGGCCCAAGGGAAGGGATGAAGGGAGAATACACTCTGACACTTCAGTGCAAAGCCATGGAGGGGAGAAATGAAATATCATGCAGCAGGAATGTTGGGCAGTCCATTGGACATGAATGTAGAAAACGTGAAGGGAAGGCAGGAAGAGGAAGGTCATTTGTGAGAGTTGTGTGTGGTTTTGTAGAAAGACCATTGGCTTTGGAGTCAGAAGACCCAGCCTCTGTCACTATGTGTGTCCTTGGCCAAGTCACTAAATTTCTCTTAGCCTTAGTTATAAAATGAGGAGGCTCAACTCTGTAATCCCTAAAGTCTATTCTGTTTCTGAGTTGATGATCCTACGAGGTGCCTATAACTCCATAAAATAGAAGCCTATGAACTTCCATAAGGATTATGACTAAAAGAGGTTTGCTTCACAATAGAGAAATACTACAGGAGCTATTCCCTCACCCCTACCCTTCCCCCAAGGTAACTGATTAGCTGAACTTTAAATTAATCACAGTTGGTTTTATGAAAGGTGCACTGGATGGCATCATATCATCTTCCTAGTGGCAAATTCAAGCATGTTAGTTTGAGTGAAAACTGAATAAAGGTTAAATTTACATCAGATATTTAATCAGGCCAGTAACAGGAATGACAATGCAGCTCTACTACAGATATTTCAATATTCAGATGCAGAACTAGTAAACATTACTGAAATGATCAACTGTACCCATCAAAAGCCCCTTCCACATAGTGGCAGGGGCCAGGATTTGAACCCAGGTCTTTTTATTTCAAATCCTGGCCTCTTTGCAGTGTATCACGCTGCCTTGTAAAACATAAAATCCTCAAAATGTGTGATCACTGAAAATACAAAACCTCATCACCATTACTTCTGATCATTGCTATGCTTCTGACTTTACGAAAAAATCAAACCTGACACCTTGATGTCAATACCACGCTTCTTGTCACTGAGCCTAAAAATCACCCCAGCTAAAATCTACCAAATGTCAATCAATGAATGTGGTTCTCAGAGAACAATCTCAGTTAGCACACAGATGCACATAACAGATAGATAGATAGATAGATAGATAGATAGATAGATAGATAGATAGATGGCTATATATGTATATAATACACACACATATAGATATAGATACTGTACTTAATTCATAACCCATGGAACCAAGCAGGTTTCTATAAACTTGAAAATGTATGGCTTTAATTTGCTATTCTTTATGGGCACTGAAAGCGATGATAATTCAGTTTCCTCACCTGTAAAATGGAGGCAATACAACATCACATATTTATGCATCATTTTTTTTTAAAATGTAATAAGCATAATTAATTTCCTACTGTATACAAAGGACTAGGTGCTAGAGGGGCTGAGTCAAAACTAAAAAGCAAACCTTGCCTCCCAAAGAGCCAACTCACGTCTTGACAACCTACAGCAAATGAAAGCTGGTGTGGCCATTGTAAAACAATGGCATAGAAACACAAGCTGAGGCCAAAATGGGTTACCAAAGCAGCCTAACCATGGAAAGGCCAAAGACTTGGGGTCTGTTTCGATGTTCTCCTTTCCAGATTAATTTCTCCCTATGGGCTTTAATTAAACTCCACAGGAAGCAGACTAATCACTTCCCTATTTATCAGTGGGGAATAAATGGTCTTTGGGATGTCTGTTGGGTCTGGCAAGAAAATATGAAAATCATCCAAGACCAAGTGCTCAGGATCCCTCCGAGGCACTGAGATCTCATTCCCACTAACTATGCAAATAGAAGATGAAGTTAAACCAAAAATTCTTGTCCTAAGAGTTTGGTCATCTACACTATTTCTTTTTACGATTGTAAAATCGCACCTTTGATGATGCAAAAAAAAGTAATTGACCTGGCCTTGTACAAGTGCAGAAGATGGACAGCAGCCAACTGAAAGTTAATATTCTGCCTTGAAAGCATTTGCTCCCGTATCTTCTTAATGGTGCCCACATTGCAGTTTTTTGATACTCAGAAACCCATCTATTTTAATCAAAATTGGATGTATGTACAGAGAAAAAGTTATTATATGCTTAGTAAATATGATTGGTAATAATTCTCTAAACTTTGAAGACATGTCAAATCAGAATTCCAGTGCTGAAGATGAAGGCTTAATTGTATGTTTTGGCTACTGTAATATATCTGAATTTTTGGCTAAGGAATCTGGAGGCACGAAATATAACAGAAGTCAGGGATCACAGAGGTGGAAGGCACCGCAGGGATCAAACGCTGGATGGAACCTCCTCTTGACAAGTAGCCCTCCAACCTCTGGTTGAAAACCTTTAGTGAGTGAAAGCCCATCACTTCACAAGACAGGCTGTTCCATTTTTGTGTAGTCCTAATCATTAGGAGGAAGCAGGTAGAGGGTGAAGTGGATAGAGTTCCAGGTTTGGAGCAGGAAAACTTGAGTTCAAATTTGACCTCAGACATCTACTAACTGTGTGACCCTAGACAAGTTACTTAAGCCTGTTTGCCTCAGTTTCTTCATACGGAAAAATGAGCTGGAGAGGGAAATAGCAAACCACTTCAGTATCCATGCCAAGAAAACCCCAAAAAGGAGTCACAAGGGGTTGGATGTGATTAAGAAGGAATGAACAATTGTCAGGAAGTTGGCCTTTTCTTAAGCCCAAATATGCCTTCCTGCAGCTCCCACCCATTACTCCTTGTTCAGCAATCTAGAGAGAAAGAGAACAATTCTATCCTCTCCCAAATGAATGGATGGATGGATGGTTGGATGGATGGATGGATGAGTTAATTAATGAGTGAATAAGAATGAATTTTGTTGTTGTTGAGTCATTTCAGTAGTATCTGATTCTTCGTGGTCCCATTTGGGGTTTTCTTGGGAAAGATACTGGAGTGGTTTGGCATTTCCTTCTCCAGATCATTTTAGAGATCAGAAAACTGAGGCAAACAGGGTTAAGTGATTTTTCCAGCCTCATACAGCTAATAAGTGTCTGAGGCCAGAATTTAACTCAGGAAGATGAGTCTTCCTGACGTCAGGCCTAGCGTGCTATCCTCTGGATCACCTCACTGCCCCGAATGAAAGAATAATAAGCATTCACTGTTTTCTCCCTTAAACAAATGAGTCAAAAAAGTCTTATTATCCTTTTCTGCTCTGCCAAGTAAGTTAGGGCTTGCTATGAGCCAGGTACTAGGATAAGTGACGGGATTACAAACATAAAAAGAAAAAAGATCTATGTCCTCAAGGAACTTATGTTCTAAGGAGAGAAAACAGATAGAAAGGGAAGTAAGTGATGCTGTAGATAGAGAGCCAAACCTGGAGTCAAGAAGCCCTGGGTTGAAATCTGGCCTTAGACTTTTATTAATTGCTTAACCCTAGTCATTTCACTTAACTGTTGTCTGCCTCGGTTTCCTCATCTGTAAAAAAGTGATAACAATAGCACTTACTTTTCAAGGTTATTGTGAAGATAATGTTTGTAAAGCCCTATATAAATACTAGCAATTATTATAGACTAGAATGGTGGCCAGGGAAAGAGTGGGGGGCAAGGTGGAGGAAGATTACTCAGGGCAGCAGAAAAACGGTGGAATGGGTGGAATATGAAAATGAAGCATGCTTTGGTGCATCAGGCCAGTCATTAGATTATAGGAAAGAAACCAGAACTTATTAAGTTGCTAAGTACTTTACTAATATTTCCTCTGATCCTCTGTCACCAATCAGTTGGGATAGGCCCTAGGGCAGGGGCTCTAAAGATAAGTGATTTCACTTCCCCAGCAATAAGAGGCCTGGGTTCTGGAGGCCTAGGTTGCACAGATCCCAGTCTGGGACTCCAGGTCTGGCCTGAAGAAGCCAGCAGTAGACAGATGAGTGGTAAGGTAGTCTGGCCAGGCAACTGCACATCTGGATGGGATGCCCTACCAACAGTCTGGATCCTGTTCTCAAGAACCTGGATTTTCTAGCAAGCCAGCTCTGCAGTCTCTTAACTAGACCACTCCTCATTTGGACTTTCTCTGTTTCCCTGACTGCAGCTCCAAGTAAGAGTTGGATAAGATGCCCTCCTCTAATTCCTTAAATTCCCTGCTTATGAGGGTGGGGTGGTAGATTTTTATTTTATTTTATTATTTAGTTATTATGTAGATTTATTTATTTTAATTTATTTTCTGTGCACATGCATACACACACACACACACACACACACACACACAAATCCTAGTGTAGAGGAAGAGGGAGAGGAAGGCAAAGAAAATGAAAAAGGTATGATATTAAAACCCTTGAAATACTTGAAGGGAGTTATCATGTCCCCCTGAGATTTATCTTCTCTAGGCTAATTATTCCTGTTTCCTTCAATTAATCCTCATCTAGTTTGATCTTGAGGCCATTCACCATGCTGATTTCACCCACTGTTCAGATTCTCAATGGCCTTGCCAAACACTGACCCCCAGAACTGACCCAATACTTTCTATATGGATATACCAGAGCAGAGGACAATGGGGCAATGCTCTGTAGCTCCCTAATCTTGAGCCATTGGCTTCTCTTAATGGGTGATAGGATCACATTAGGTGCCAAGTCACACTGACTCACTTTGAACTCACAGTCCATTGAAAAGAGACTGGTTTTCATTAGCAGTCTGTCAGAAAAGAATGTTGCAGTAGGAAATCAGTGAAAAAAGAATGAAATCAAACCATCAGCAACCATGATGGGGCTTTAAATTTTTTCCCTGTCTTAAACTGAGGAGTCATGGGATATTTGTAACAGGGAACAGGGACTTCATGCTCTGAGAGTTTGGGGCCAAGTGATGGCTCTCACACAAGTCTACTTCAGCTGCTTCCAAAGTATCTCCTCTCCACCCCTCAGCCTGAGAAAGAGCCAAAACAAATACTAAACATTCCTCGATCTCTCAACACAGAGAAAGATATTAAAAGCATATGCAGTTCTATACCCCAGAATAATCATTGGCAAGCCTGTTAAAGCCTCTAAATAGTATTTTTTGTAAAAATGAAAAGATGTTTAAATTTCAACATCATCTTCATGTTCAGAATCTCAACGCCTCATCATTTTCCATGTAATCAATCAATAAGCATTTATTAAATGCCTACTATGTACCAGGTACCTCCTTAAGTACTGAGAATACAGAGAAAGGCAAAAAATGATCCCTGCCCTCCAGGAGCTCACAATCTAATGGGGTAACAGCAAATCATGTTGATCAGAATCTAATAAGAAGAAATACAATGGGGATAAAAAGCAAATGGACTTTATAAGTAGATGATGGCCAAGGCCGAATTAGATGGCCAAGACCTAATTAGATGGCCAAGGTCTGCTTAGATGGCCAAGGGTAAATTAGATGGCCAAGGTCTTCTTAGATTGCCAAGGTCTGCTTAGATGGCCAAGGCCAAATTAGATGGCCAAGGTCTGCTTAGATGGCCAAGGCCTAGTTAGATGGCCAATCGTCTGAAAAAGGTCTAAAGATTTTAATGGGCTACAAGCTTAAAATGGATCAAGAGGTAATGTGACCACCAAAAAAGAAAATGGAATCTCAGGCTGAATTCAAGGACATCACTCCAAGGGCCAAGGAGGTCATGGTCCTATTGTACTCTTCCCATAACAGACCACATCCAGAATGTTGAGTTCTAACCATTGAGAAGACATCAAGCCTAAATGTGTTTATTTGTACCTTCCTCCCGTCAGTCCTGGTTCTGACCTAGGGCTAAGCAGAACAAGTTGAATCCCTCTTCCATGTGAGGACCCTTGAAGACAGCTTCTCACTAAGCTTTCTCTTATCTGGGCTAAGCATTCCTCCAACTCATGCTTCTATGGCATGAGCTCAAGGCTCTTTACCATCTTGAGCATCCTCCTATGGACACTCTCCAGCTTACCAATGTCCTTCCTAACTCTTCTTCAATCTGAACATTCCTAAAGGGGATTTGAGTCATGGAAGTGCCCCTAGAATAAGCCAATTAAGTCCCAAAGTGACTGCTTTGAAGAAGACACCACCTATTTGAATGAATCAACTTAGATGTTATTTTAAAATCAGCCATGTTTCTTCATAGCTCTACCTTGCTTAGGTTTTGTTCAGCCTCTTCTCCACTTCCACACATATATAGCAGACATCTGTTATCAGGATAAAAAAGCACTTTCCTTTTCTCTTATGAGAGCTTGAGAAAAAATTAGTGTCCTGAGTCTGTCTTTCATTATTAATCATTTTCATCACTTTGCTCCATCATATAGATGAGGCTAAGTCAAACAAATTTAAATGCACTCCTCAAGTACAAAAGAAGTATTGTAGTCCATTTCAAACATGCCCACCCCCAACAGGCTCTAGCAGCCCATAAAGCAGTACTGAATTCTACCAAGATTGTCAACTCTGTTTCTGCCACTTAATACCTTAGGTAATCTTAGGTAAGTCACTTACCTCCCTAGATCTCATGTTCTTCATCTACAAAATGAGGGAATGTACTAGATAACCTCTGTGGTACTTTCCAGCTTTGAATCTATGATACAGTGATTCTCCCTAAGAATTCTAAGTCTGTTCCTAAATCTATTTTCCCTCTGTGAGAAGAAGAACCTGACAAGGACATATGGAGGTTCCCTAAAGCTGGAAAGTAGTATGGCAGAAATTGGGCATAAATCAATATCTTACACCAAGTACAACTCTTGGCTGGCAAGAATGGGAGTGAGGGCTAGCCCTCCTGGATGAACTGGGTTCCAGATTCTTCCTGAGTTTTGTCACTGACTTTCTTGGCTGGAAGATGGTCTGATATTCTAGCCCATTCCTGGTCCTTTTTTGATTTGTACAGAGTCATGGGACCTGAGACTTAGAAGGGCATCAGAAAGGCTAGAGTCCAACCCAAACCAGACCATGGATCTCCCAATAACACCCCTGAAAAGGGATGGTCCAGCCTCTCCTTGAAGACCTCCAAGGAAAGGGAAGCCACTCCCTCACCTCCAGAGGTGGCCTATTCCTCTTTAGGACATCTCTTCTTTGTTGGGAGGGCTCCCCTGACATTAAGCTGAAATTGGCCTGTGATTCCCTACTGTGACCAGTGTAGGAAACTACCAATGGATTAATTCCCTCCCCCTAAACAGAACAATACCTCAATAGGAACTTAAAATCAGAGAGTTACCTGGGACACTAAGAGGTTAAATGATCACCAGGTGTTAGAGACAGGACACAGGCCTCCAGCTTTTGTTTTGCATTGTTTTTTATCCCCAGTACTTTAGAGCAGGCACTCAAAACTGCTTAGGGATTGAAATGTACTGAATTTCTGTCTCCAAGCCTGCCCCTCTATCCAGTATCAAAATTCCTTCTAACCTTGGACATGATGGGCGTACACTAAATGCTTATTAGATTGGACAGCATTGGACTGGGATGAATTAAAATGGTTGGAATACTTAAGAAACTTCTTAAAAGTGACTTAAAAGTCTTATTCAGGTTCTATGGACAAATTCTGCTCCCACTCTAGGATTTGAAATCAGCTCAGTCATTTTCTCAGAAAAAAAAATCAAATGGTGCCCGCAAAGTACCTGTCTGCCAGAAACCCATGTGCTTCTCCAGGGCTAAGGGGTAGAGTGTGTGTGTGTGTGCGTGTGTGTGTGTGTGTGTGCGTGTGTGTGTGTGTGTGTGTGTGTGCGTGCGCGTGTGTGTGTGTGTGTGTGCGCGCGTGTGTGTGTGTGTGTGTGTGTGTGTGTGTGTGTGTGTGTGTGTGTGTCGGGAAGGCAGTACGGGCTTTTTTAATCGTTCTTTTTTCCACACAGAACATTATGCTGATGGCAGGACATATAGAGGGAGGAAGGAAGCAAGAAAGGAAGGTGAAGTGATTTGTCCAGAGTCAGAAGCTCAATAAGTGTCTAAGGCCAGTCTAATTCTAGGCCCAGTGCTTTATCCGCTGGACCACCTAGCTTCCTCCAAGTGGGGATTTACAAGAATCCCCCAAGATATTTCAGATTAAAGGTTGTGTCTTAGCACTGGGACTTTACTGGGTTGTTGATTATCCAGTTCCTGTCATGTAATTGTTTCTGCTCCCCGGAAGCAGAGAGTTTCCAAAAAGCTGATGTTTTAATTCAATTCAATATAAGAAACAGTTAGGACCTACAATAAGCAAGACGCTGGGGGCAGGCACAGGACCAAATGCAAAGATAAAAGCAGACACCGACCCTGTCTTCAAGGAGTTTCCAGAAACTT
This sequence comes from Trichosurus vulpecula, assembly GCF_011100635.1. Classification (NCBI taxonomy): domain Eukaryota; kingdom Metazoa; phylum Chordata; class Mammalia; order Diprotodontia; family Phalangeridae; genus Trichosurus; species Trichosurus vulpecula. The sequence continues at coordinate 14,379,384 of NC_050580.1, read as the reverse complement.
CTCTTACAAATTGTTTTGTTTTTTATCACATACCACACACACACACACACACACACACACACACACACACACACACACGCACATGTACACGCACATGCATACACACACACACACACAAACACACACACACACACAAACACACACACATGCACAGAGTTTCAGGAAACAGAACCCATCTACACACCAATGATGACAACAGCAACAAAAATCCTTCCAAGCACATTTGTCTTTCAAGATTTCTAAAGATAGTTTTTTTTTTCTATTAACAGGAAAGCCCCACACGGCCGAAAGGTAACATCTGCTTCTGGAAAATAAAATGCTAGGGTTCTCATATTAAATTTACTCAGACATCTAATTCATATTAAAATGCATTCAATACCCTGATACCCTCAGGTAGGGTTTTGAATGCCAACTGACATGGGCAAGAGCATCACTGCATCACAATTTGATATGAAATCCCTCTCTGAATATCAGCGCACACTATACCATTTAATTAGATAACAATACATAAAATGCTTAAGTATAAAAAAGACCAGAACTTGAAGTAGGAAATGTCATATGGTGGGCATATTTGATGGTGAAATGAAAAGTGGCAGATGGACCTCATATTAACAAAGTGCATTCACTGCATTAACAAATGCTATGCCACTGGTGATCTTGAAATGTGGGTGAAAGAAACTTCCAATGATTAACAAGGAAACTGATAAAAGCTGAATTACAAAGAGGAAATCTGATGAGAGCTGAACAATCAGTCAATCTTGGGCTTGGAAAAAGACAATATTCTCCATGAAGGCAGCAGCAAGTCATAGCCATGAAAAGATTTCCATTTATGCATGAAATTGAATCGATGACCCATTCTTCTAGGATCAGCAAATTATATAGTGTTCTAAGGACAAGAAGGGAATGGGATATATTTTTAGAGACTAAGCTTCCATTGGAGATTTAAAATTATTACTATAAGACTACTTTTTTACAACTCAATCAGCTGATGTTAGATTGTGCCTATACATTCTGGGGTCCTTGAACTAAGAAAAGCATAATTAAATCTTGTGAGTAGAAAACTTTTGAGTAAGCATTACCTTCTCAAAAGGGAAACACAGCAGGACTTCCATCTAAAATGTGTCATTAAGTAACAAAGGATTAAAAGACTCTGAACAAGAAGAGCTGTCTTTTTTCAGGGGTTGGGGCAAGGAAAGTTTTGAAGAAAAAATGTTGAGGAGGGGAAAACTCTTTATACTTAACTGGACAAGGAAACGAAGATGTAAATAGCCAATGAAACATCAAGAAAAAAAAATCAGAAAATGAGTCTTGCCCAACTAGCTACTTTAATGAATACAAGGAAGAAACTTCCAAAGAAGAGTCTATCAGAATCAGAATGAGTCAGCTCTCTCAGATTCTGACTTCACTCAGGCCGAATGAGTTGATATTCAGCCAGGGAGAGGAGTGAGGTTTACCATTATGCTTCCTGTGAACGAGTAAGCTAAACTGAAGACAGGATATTTACAAAACCACCATCCATCTCTAAATAAGCAACACAATTTTACTTATCATTTAAGCTAGGATTTTAATGTGCTAATTAAAGATAAATCACCTGTTATAGAAAGCAAGTACCCCTGTTAGATGACAGTATTAATACAATTTGGCACTAGTTACTAAATCCACATAAAATGAATAAAGAGAAAAAATGCCTTTTCAAATATTATGCTAATAAAGATTTTCTATTAATCAAACAAACCATCCTGACCAGTAGGCCAAATTGATGATGGCTAAAGTTTCTCTCTCTCTCTCTTGTTAGTTGTAAAAAAAGGAAATATTAAAAATTAGCAACAACTTTTGTCTAAAATTTGTCATGGGCTAACTTTTTAAGTGACTGAAGCAAGAAAGCACCCCAGTGAATTATGCTCAGACACATATCCTTCACTAAAAATAATGGCAGCCTAGAGTAACCAGAGATTCCCCTATCTAAACATGTAGCAGTGTCTTGTCGAGAGTCACAAATAAATAAATGAATAGATAAATGAATTAATGAATACAAAAATAGGTGAAAGACTCTTTAGGACCTAAACAATGGTTGTTACTATGAATAATCACAGATGAAATCCAAGAAGCCCCATAACGAGAACATTTTCCAAATGAGTCTTGAAATCGTGTGGATGTAAAACTAATTACACAATGTAACATTTTCTCAATTAAATCTTATTAAAATTGTAAATGACATACACTTAAAAAATCATTTGACAAGGAATATTAGTGCGAGAATGGCCAACAGAGTTCCCTAAAATTTAAAGTCCAAGTCAGGTTCAGTTTTAAGTCTCACAATCATTCTGGCAGGCTCTTGACAAAACAAATGTGTCTAATCTATTGACTGAAGACTGATGGACTACTTAGACTAGCCAAATGATCTGTGAGCTTGTCACTGTGGGAAATGCTTTCAACGAGGACTTCTTCCACCCAGCAGATCTCACCCCAAATGCCCAGTGATCCTATGGATCACAAAGCCCTTAAATCACAAGTTTCCCTCTCTAGCCATTATGTCATGCCAGAATATAGTTTTGAAAATGTCACATTTGTTCATTTTTCCTTCCACTCAAGAAAATTTAATTTTACTAAACTAAACATGAATTTGGAAGCAACTTTGGTATATTTAATCATTATTTATTGGATATATCAAAAAGCTTACGGGATTATTAAAGGACAGGCAAGAGTAACTACATTATTCTTTAGGGGGGAAAAGGGAGAACACCTGAAAATCTGTTTTATTGAGAAATATTCAACACAAAAAAAGCTGAGGTAACATTTTTCCAAATGTTTTTTAAATACAATGACAACTTTTATTATTATTCACCTAATAGAACAAGTTTGCCCTGTTAAGTAATATTCAGGTAACAGTGTTTGTTCTAAAAAGCTGCCTGTAAATCAGAGTTCTGAAACTCAGATTATTTGATCCTATTGACTTTTGGTCTAAATTAAAGAATTAATTAAAGAAATTAAATTAATAAAATTTATAAGATTATAAATTTTATACATTATAATATATAGCATATATAATTATAAATTTACAAAAATAAAATTAATAAAGTTAAATAAGTAAAAATTAAGTTAAAGAATCCTCTCCCTTCTGCTCCTTAATACACCCAAATTCTGTCACATTCCCATCACAACCAGTCTGCCTATCAAAGAGTTACAGAACTGTGGGAATTGCTGTCCTGAGCCATTCTAGAGAGTGAATCACCACCACTTAAAGTCACTCTTTAAAAGAAATGCTTTTGCAAAGGGATTTGTGGAAGGTGTTTTCCACCTGGCCAACATCGTGGTCTTCTCCATCAGTCTGCTACTTTGTTCTGGGCACTCTTTCTTCAAAAAAAAATGAAAGAAAGGTAGCAATTTTAAAATTACATGATGTAATGTAATGTTATGGTTATTATTAATATGGTTATTGTTAATGTTTTGTTATGGTTATTTTTTTTAATTTACCAAGGCATGAAAAATTTCTGCAAATTCCTGTCCTCTGTTTTAGGAAATACTTTCCTCCACTGTCACCTTTCTGATGCCCAAAAGAGTTTCAAGGCTACCTGGTAATAAACACCTGTTGCTCAGTCACATTAGCCAGATGGTTTCTATGTTATCATCTAACTCGATCTCACTGCCCTAATTATATGATTAAAATATCAAAAGCGGCTGTTGCTTCCTTTATTTTTTTGCATGAAGAATATAGAAGTCTCTTTATATTAAAATATAAATGTAGGGTGGAAAGCCTTTCGATTATTGGGCTACAAGTATCCACGGCACTCCGCATGCGTCAAGCCCCTCATTAAATCACCTGTGCCTTCCCCAGGACTACTCAGTTATTGGATATTGTTGTGCTCCGTTATTCAACTTGATCAAGAGGCCTCTTCCTTTGCAAAACACTGCCCTCTCCCCACATGTGAATTTGTACTGGATGCTCATTAATATTCTACATGGGGCCACCCCATGCAATCAGCCAGCCACCGTATCTAAGTAATGTTTCACCTCCTTTGAAATTGTTTCCCAACAAATGAATGAAAAACTGGAACTGTTCCCTGGAATACACTTCAGTCCAGGTGCTGGCTGATAAAATGCAAAAAGCCACATTTGAATATCGCAGGAGCTGGCAGCATGGCCCCTACCTTCCATGACGTACACCAGGGAGCCCACATCGCCTTCTTTGATGATGCAGCTGTCTTTGCCATACTCCACGGGATACATACAATCCACAATCTCCTGGATCTGAGACAGCTCTAGGTTCTTCATGAAGTCATTATCAAGGATGGCTTCCTTGATAAGATCCTTGGACCTGTAGCACAGAAAGAAGAGACTTATGGGTGCGGATAACCATGGCTTTTATACATGGCCAGTGAAGTCTCAGCTTCAAATAGCACTCTATAATGCATTGTCTGATTAGGCATCCAATGAGTTTCCCAAAAACTTAAAGTGAAATTTTTCCAAGATACTATGGAATATATCAAGCAAGCAAGCATTTAATAAGTACCCACTATGTGCCACCAAAAGCATTATGATTTTCTTTCCAGTTGCATGACATGAACCATAAATATACATCTGAGTAATAAATTTATAACAGACTAACATTTACTTTTAGGTTTTTTAACTCCAGAGATATGAATTACTAAATATAATTCTGAATGAAAATACACTAAGATATACAGGCTAAGGTCTTATAATAGATTTCAAGCTAGATAAATTAGGATCATGGTTCTAAGTCCTGAACCCAACTTTCTCATTTGGGGAAACTGAGGCCATGAGAGATTAAGTAATTTGCCCAAAGTCATACAACTACTAAGTGTCAAGTGTGATGTAAACCCAAATTTTCCTGACTCTGACTCCAAAGTCTTTCTCCCATGGGTGAGCTCCTTCCAGGGCTCACATCCAGGCTAACCACACTTCATGCTGGACCTTGCCACCATTACTCCAAATGGGGACTTTTATTCCCAATTCCCTTCCACTCTGATCTTTTTAGCTCCCTTCAATGTGTTGTCTGTCCCCATTAAAATGTAAGCTCATTGAGGGTGGGCAGGAGCTGCTTTTCCTTTTACTTTTATTTGTAACCCAAGAATTGAGTACAGTCACTGAAACATAGTAAGTGATTAATAAATGAATGGTGTCTACTGCCTGCCACTCTGCCCATTATGCCATGTCTCTCAAAATTTCTCTCACAATGTTCACCAGTTTTTCAATCTTAAAATGAAGGTATTGGCCAAGATGGCCCCTGGGGTCCCTTCCCAGTCTTTATCTATGATCCTATAATAATAAGACCATGCTAAAAATTAATATAGAATCAGATGACTACAGAATACCATTCTGTAGCATAGAAAAATCTGTGTGTTGCCCTCGACTACAGTTTCAAATAACTAGGAAACGTGGGACATAGCTTCAGCTATATAAATTCAACAATTTTCCCCCTAAGCACCTAGCATGTACATCACTAATATGCCAGAGAAGTTACCTCCCATCGCTGGTCTTTTACACTCTGAAATAACCTGACACTGAATAGGTCATGTAGTAAGACAACATACTCATATTGGGACCACTTAGATCTCGGGATTTATTGGGCCGGGCAATGGAAGGTAGTTATGTGCAAAGTTAAATCTACTATTTCTTGCTCCCTGAACACAGGATATAAAGTGTATTTGAGGTAAGCAATGTAATAAAGACCCTCAAGTCAACTTCTTAAAGACAAATTCCATTGAACGAAGAGGCAACATCTCAGAATATAGCAAATAAAACTCAATTGAGAGAGAACAATTTGAAATAGCACAGGTTGGAGGAAGGGGTATCCCAAGGACACTGACCCAATGAGGAACCCAGAGTGCCTAAGGCATCATATCTAGAAGCTACCTGTTTTAACTATTTATTATTTCTAGCTAGGTATATACCAAGATTGTTTTTATCAGCTTATGGACTCTAAAGTACCACCAACAGCCTCTAAATTACAGAAATGATGAGGAGGGTGTCCAGTCAACTAATCCTAATTAATAGCCCTCAAAATAAACATTTACCAATGTTCAATAATTAACAGGAAACTTGATTTAAGGGGATTTCATGAAGAGGAGTAATTAGTATGAAGAGAAGTAATTAGCCCACTGGGATAAAGAGGAAATTGAGATAAACACCACCCAAATTTGCATCTTGCCTGAGTGCCCATACAGAGATGTGCGCAAGAGCCCAAAGGAGCTTCTCCAACCAGCTTCAATGGCTTCCCCCCAAAGGTGCAAATTTGCCTGTGCCAAAAGAGACAACAAAATTGGGCTGTCTTTGTTAGAAGAAAGGTCAAGGAGAAAAGACTTAGGATCCAACCACAAGGATGAAGGGGCACCCTCCGGCCCAAAATTCAAAGATAGCAAGTTGAAACTTCCGACCAGGAGTCTCTAACAAAAGGGAATTTATTTGAATCCAACTGCCAGGATGTAATTCTTGCCCAGGGCTGCTTCAGAGAAATTATGGCAACCCTGGAAGCCAGCCATTGATCTCAGAGTTCATGATAACGCACCAGTCCCAAAAATATTGGATCTGGCTTAAGGGGGCTGCTTTGGATCATTTATCCTTAATAAAGGTGTTTGACCTCTGTTGACTGACCCTGGAAGCATCAGGCACTAGTTACTGGCATCAACGTCTTTACTTAAATCTGAGTTGTAATGAACTGAATTGAATTCTGAACAAATCACTATGGAAAAAGTAATCCCTGATAACAGCGAGTGTCAAAAGCTAAATTTTGACCGACCTAAACACACACACACACACACACAAACACACACACACATACACACACAAACACACACACACACACACATACACACACACATACACACATACACACACACACACATTCCCTTCTTCCTCCACACTCATCCCATTGAGAAAACAAAGTTTTTCAATATAAGCACTCACTGAAGCTATGTTTAATAACTGGGGTCTTAATATCAGTTGTTTAACCCAATAATGATAAATAACAGAAATTAAAATTGTATGTAATAATAGATTAAGGGCTGATGACTAAGTCTGATTTCATTGATATGCTCCTACCAGAGCAAATCTCTGCAAATGAAAGTCTTGGAGAATTTCCTGGAACACTGAGAGGTAAAGACACACATACAGCCAGTATTTGTTCAAGACAGAACTTGAACTCAGGCCCCTAGAATGGTTCTCTATCTACTACATCACACTGCCTCTCAACAATAGATTAATGAGGACCTTGGAGGGTGATGGGTTTACCCTCTCTCAAGGTCCTCAAGCAAAATCTGAATTAGTAAGGCAGGTTAAGATGGGAATTTCTTTGAGGTATGGCTGGACTCAAAGGTCCCTAAGGTCCTTTTCAATTCTAAAATCCTATAGTTTCTCATTTGTATAAAATTTTTGGGCTCACAAAGTGCTTTTTTCACTATAATTCACATAAACAGCTAGGTGGTTCAGTGGATAGAGCAGGGGACCTGGTACCAAGAAGACCTGAATTCAAATCCTACCTCATTCACTTATTAGGGGCATGACCCTGAGAAAGTTATTTAATCTCTGTCTGCCTCAGTTTCTTCATCTGTATCATGGAGGTAATAGTAGCACCTGTTCACAAGATTGCTGTAAGGGTCACATGAAACAGTATATGTAAAGGGCCTTGCAAACCTTAGAGTTCTGAATAAATATTCATTACTCCCATCTTTACCAATGAAGGAGCTACAGTCTGGACCCAGTGAGTGACTTGCTCAGGTCAATACCGCTTTTAAGTGTGAGCTGCGTTCATGTCTTCTGACTCCAAAACCAGGGTTCCCTCCACTCCACCTTGGTGCCTTAAAATCAGTTGAGCTTCTTGGTTCCCAACTCTTTGCCTTTCTACCAGTCCCCAGACATCCAGGGAGAGTCACATGAACCAAGGACCAAACCAAATGGCCGTATTGCCCGCAGTGCCCAGCTACAAAGGTCAGAGTCTATGGAAGGCCATTGGCCTTGGTGGAAAAATTACTGGCTTAGAAAGAAGAAGATCTGGGATCAAATCCTGACTCTTCTCTGTAAGAATGGAGTGATATTACATAGGTCACTTAGCCTCTGTGGGCCTCATCTGTAATACGGGGTGGAGGGAACTGGATGATCTTCAAGGTTCCCTATATCTCTAGGTCTAAGATCCCATGACTGTATAACCTCCCCCCTGGGCTTTTGCCAGAATCTGGTTGGTCTCCCTGCCTCACCTCCCTCTAACCTTTTTTTTTCAATCCATCCTCTATTCAGTAGCAAAGTGACCTTCCTAAAGCACACGGCATCTGACTACATCATTGCCCTACATGGCAAGAAACTCCAGTGGCTGCCTATGAACTCCAGCATCAAATAAAACTTCCTCTGTTTACCTCTGAGGCAACTATGTGATGCAGTGGACAGAGCACAGGGCCTGGAGTCAGGAGGACTCAAATCTTGCCTCAGACACTTACTAGCTGTGTGACCCTGGGCAAGTCATTTCACCCTGTCTACCTTGATTTCCTCATCTGTAAAATGAGTTGGAGAAGGAAATGGCAAACTGCTCCAGTATCTTTGCCAAGAAAACCTCAAATGGGATCACCAAGAGTCAGACATGACTGAAATACGTGAACAACAACAGTTTATCTTTTAAAGGTCTTCACAATGTGATCCCTTCCCACCATTCCTGACTTCCTTCAAGACTCATCTCGCCCTCTGACTGAGTCTCTACTTCACCACTCAGCCCCTCCCCTGATAGTGGTACTCTCTAAGATCACCTTCCATTCACATGTTACATACCTTCGATGTCCAGTTTGTAATGTACTGGCTCCCTCACTACAGTATGAGCTCCTTGAAGGCAGGGATCACATCTGGGCTTTCTTTCTCTTCTCAGTGCTTAGCGCAATTCCTTGCACCTAACAAGTGCTCATGAAAAATTTATTGCTGATTAATTAAGTTTTATCGATTAAGGCTACCTCCTTTCCCTTCCTAAGTTCTAAAGGTCTACATCACCTAGGATCATTGTATCACAGACCATAGGATGACAAGTCTTGAGCTGCAGTAAACCTCTGAGGCTAAGGAGTTGAACTCCCTATTTTTTACAGAGAAAGAAAATGAGTCAGAAGAAAGTTCGGTGGCTTGGTCAATGTCACTCAGTTGGTCAGTTTCAGAGGCTGGATTTGAACCCAAGTCTTCTTACTCCAGAACCTGCACCCTTTTCATTGCATCATACAGTCTCCTTCAGTGAGTCACTTCTCCTTAGGGTCTACCACTGGTACAGAAGGGAATTCTGGACTATTTTGAAAATGGATATGAACCATTTCCCTCTAAAACTTTTTGGGACACTCTTTCATTTATCCCAAATCAGAGTATATCTAGAGTTGAAATGTAGATAATCAAGGAATTAGCAGGTACATAATGATTCCCTGAGGCAGATCAATGGATAGTGTTGGGCCTGGAATCCGGAAGACCTGAGTTCAAATTCAGCCTCAGACATTTAATAGCTACGTGACATTGGACAAGTTATTTAACATCAGTTTGCCCTAATCCACTGAAATGGAAAACCACTCCAATACCTTTGCCAAGAAACTCCCCCCGCCCCAGACAGTATAGTCCATGAGGTCATGAAGAGTCAGACACGACTGAATGACTAGACAACAATAGATGGATTCCTTGGTTGACTCCTTGATTCCAGCAGATGGGTGTTGTTATGGATGTAGCATTAGTCAAGAATCACCTCAGACACTTACTTAGCTGTGTGATCCCTCGGCAAGTCACATAATGTCTCTCAATTTTCCCATCTATAAAATGGGAATGATAACAGTCTCTCCCTCACAGTGTTGTGAAGATCAAATGAGATAATATTTGTAAAGGGCTTTATGAACCTTAAAATTTATATAATAATAGCTGTTTTAATTATTACTTAAAAATTGCGATAGTGCTTTGCTCACACTATCCTTTGCAAAAATAAAGCAAAACAAACACACATAAGAACTAGGCCATCCTGTCTCTCCATTGGACAAATGTCACCAAGCTACTCTGGCCAAGATTTGCTGTCCTTGCAAATTGGTGGATGTCACCCAATGGTTTATTAGAGCTCCTCCTCCAAACAGCTAATCTCCTCAAAAACACCAGATTACACGAGATTCCAATGGGAGGCTCAGAGCTTGGCCATCAGGTCCAACATAGAAGCCAAATATGGGCATATCATTTCCTACAATATGGCTCAAGGCTGAGGAATTAAAGCAACATGAGTTTCCATAGAAGCCATGGCTGACAACTCCAATGCTTTCAGAAATCTCTCTGGATTCCATAGCTCCCAGAAATCTTCCCAGCCAAGAATCAGCAATGATCTAAGCTATCTAACTAATGGCAGAAAGACCCCATGAGATCTGCATGCTTCCAAAACTGGTTCAGAATCAGTAGACTTTGCCAATTCCCCCAAAGGAGTAAAGAAGTCTTTCTATTAGAAAGAGCAATATCCTCCCCACCTTCTGGTCTAAAAGAGTCTTCAAAGGAGGACAGCAGAGTCCTGACAAGCAGGTCCACAGTGGACATTCTTTAGAATTTAGGGAACACCACAGAAAAGAGCATAAACTCATAGGATCATAGAGTTAAAGGACTTTAGGACCTCAAAGGCCCTCTGATGGGAAACTGAGGCTCTTTGAGGTTAAAAGATTTGCCCAAGGTCACACAGTCATAGGAACATAGATTTAGAACTAGAAAGGATCTCAGAGGTCATTGAACAGAAACATCTCATTTTATAGTTAAGGAAACTGAGGCCCAGAAATGTTAACGATCTCACACAAAGATCCTCGAAGTTGTAAAAGTGGGAAGGAATCCAACCTATAGTGTCACTACAGTAAATGTGACTACATCTAAGACAAATTAGACAGTGACACAGAGAAAAGGGCTAGAGACTTTTGGCTGGGCAGAGTTTCATGGTAGCCATATTCACCATGGAGGTTCTACTGAGCATCTTTTAGAGACATAGTGGTCAACTATTAACTTATTTCAAGGATTTGTGATTTCATCAGGATGCACATTCCTTCCACTAATCCAGGTCATGATCCCACTACTTAGCAGCTGGTCTTGAAGAGTAGCTTTGGTCAAAAAATCCATCTGTGGTCAACTTGGTGATAAGCCAAGATGGTGTAACAAGATGACAGACTTACAGTCCCACATGGTGCCTGGATCCAAAGTCTTTCCAGCTGGGTGGGACCTGCTGACACAACCTTTGAGTACCCAGCATTTTCAAGCCAAGATAAGGAATCAGAAGGGGATTTAAGTAAAGCCTGTGTTAATACCTGTTATGAATATTTTCAGCATAAAGCCCCCAGTTTATGGCACAGAATCGATCAATCAACAAGCATTTATTTATTAGATGCCTACTATGTAACAAACCCTGGGCTAGATGTTAGGGTTCAGTCAATCACAGGTGCAAGGGTCCAAAGATTTAAAACTCTTTTCTGGAAAAAAAAATCTTGGTCCTCCCTAGGGGAACTTGCTATCCTGAAGTTTGATGGCTGCCTTTTTCAGTGGGGACATAAATTTGCATCTTAAACTTTCACAAGAGAGCAACAAGTCTGCTTCGCTCCGTCCCCCACCCCCTAGCAATATCTGATACCCAAAAGCATTTCAATCAACAACACAAAATATCAAGACTAGAAAAAAACTAGTAGAAGATTCAACCATGAACTCATCATGGAGCTATACTTGTCACGATATCACTTAAGATACACCATAATGAGAAAGACAATTGGAGAAAAGGGGTAATAATGAAAAATTAGTCTAGATCATTTCTTATCCATGTGTTTGATTTTTACAATAATTAAATCTTAAGACAATAAAAATATAATACAGTAAAAATCTTACTAATTTAAAATTATTCTTAAGTACCTGGATCATATTTTATAGATTTGTATATGAAAGTGATATCAGAGGTCACCAAATCCACCCTCTTCCTTTATCTACATGGAAAGTGCAGCCCAATTTATTGCAGAAATATTTAAGTTGCAGAGCTAAGATTTGAAACCAGATCTTCTGACTGAATAATACACCAATTATCTTAGACCATGCAAAATTATTGCAAAATTACCAAATTTCAGAGTTGGAAAGAATCTCATTGGCTGACAATTTGGTCCAAACCAAACCTAAATCAGAATACTATCTGTATCCCCAACAAGTGGTCCTCTGTTTTTTGCATTAAAGACCCCCAGGGAGGAGAAACCCACCAAATTCCCAATGATACCATTCCCTTTTTTAAATATCACTAAGGAAGCTCACCCTTATGTAAAGCAGAACTAGGCCTTTTTGAAACTTTGATAAATGGCTCCAAATTCTGACTTTGGGGTCAATCAGAATATGTCAAATTACAAATTCTTCTCCTCCAAATCCTTGAAGGAAGGTCCCACGTCCCCTAATCCACCTTCTCTCCTACAGATGCAACATCCGGGAAAGGCAACATGGCATTGCGGCTAAAGAGCTAGCCAAAGTCAGAAAGATTTGGAGTCAAACCTCCCTCTGGCATTTACTGTGTGTTGGACCATGGGCAAGTCATTGAATCTCTAGGAGCTCCAGTTTCTTCATCTGTAGAATGTGATTAGCCTAGGCAGACTCTGATGTCACTTCAGCTCCACATTCATGATCCTGCGAGCCATGTCCAATTCCTCCAATGGATCTTCAGATAGCTTAGGAAAAGGAGGGACCTTAACCCTGTTTGTGACAAGGAATCCTTTAAGAATCTGGTGGAACCTATGGACCTCTTCTGAGAATCATCTTTAAAAAGGCATAAAATAAAATCTGCAGGATTAAGAAAAGGAAACTAATTGTCTTTAATACAATTATACACATGTATGTATGTATGTATACATATACATATGCTGCAATTATGAAGCAGTCAATGCTTTTCTTTAGAGAACAGTCGATATAATGCCCTCACTTTAGAGACGAGCAAATGAAAGCTTAAGGAGGGAAAATGACTTGTCTGAGATCACATCCAGGTTGTGGAAGAGGCAGGATTCAAATTCTGGTCTCCTGATTCCCAGACTAGTGTTCTTTCCACTACTGGAATATTGGAGGGAGCTGTCCTCTGAAAAGCCGATTTTTCCAATGTTTTTATTCAATGTAAGAAAGCAGTGGTCGGTGGAAGACACAGCATGTTGATTTGGGGCCACGTGAGCTACTAGCTAAATCTTTGTTCCCCATCACTAAGATGCCTTAATCACATTACATTTTCATCTAAACAAAAGGACCAGAGGCTGATTAGCAGGACCTGGGAGGGAAGGCAAAGAAGCATTTAGGCCACTGTTGCTATCCCTGTTACAGGTGGCTGTGTCAGACACTTAGGCTTGAAGTCAGAAAAACTCAGGCTCCCACCTCTGACACTTATGAGCCGTATTGCCAAGGGCAAATAAATTGCTTGATATCTGAGAGCCATCATTTCCTCTTCCATAAAGTAATCTCTATAGTACCTGCATCATAGGGGTGGGGGGAAAGCTCAAATGAGAAAAAAGCATTAAAATTCTCTTTACCTTCAAAGTGTTATTTCAGTGATGAATATTTTAAGGAATAATCAAGAATTCCCCTTGGACCAGAATTTCTGGGCCTTCTGTTTTTAATGGGCCAATGACTTTATTGACATAGGGAGCTCCCAGTGATTAATTTCTTCTGCTTATCCAAATCAGCATCATCTCTGAAAGTTTGCTAGGAACATTGAGAGGTGAGTGACTTCCCCAGGCTCACACAGTCAGCACAGGTCAGAAGGAGCCTTAGATTGAGGTCTCCTGACTCTAAGGGCAGCTGTCTTTCCTCTCCAGCAGGATGCTTCTCTGTCTTGTGCAATAACACAATGAAATAATACTACATAAAACTTGATGGGATTCTAGGCTTCAACCTGGATGTTGGCAGGGACTTATGATATCAACTAGATCAATGCTTTCTCATTTTACAGAGAAGGAAATTGAGACACAGAAAGTTTAAGTAACATGTCTGCAGTCCCTCTGGAAGTAATAGAGCTAAAATTTGAACCTAGGCCTTCTGAATCCCCAAAAAACAGTCTTCACTGCACCATGGTATATTTTTTGAACATAAAGGTAAATGCAAGTGATTTTCCTGGCAACCTTGGGAGGAAGGTACAACATAACTTGTCTGGGGTCCCAGATTTAGCATATGGTGGCACCAGAAGACAAGACAAGGTCTTTGGCTTCGAAGTGCACTGCATCCTTCACTGGCCCACCTTCAATAGCCCACAATGCTTCTGTGTTCCCTGGTGACCCAATGTCCCCCAGAGAAAACCTCCTGCAATAAAGTCTTGTTTGCATTAGGTTCCAGGAAAAATGTTCTATAGATGAAACAGTCCCTTCTCAGGTCAGTAAATGAAAACAAAACAACACAGTACATCTCCTCTTACGTCTTAGTTCTAGTTAATTTAATTCAATAAATATGTATCAAGCTCCCAACAACATTACTTTTTCTGGCCTGAACAGGTGGTTTCATTGGTATAAAGATCTTCCCGATGAGGACAATCCCTTAAGTAAATATAGATTGGCACCTTCCATGAATGAATGAATGGAAATGCCTTTATTAGACACTTACTATGTGCAAAACATGGGCTAAACATTGGAGGCACAAGAGAAAAGCAGAGATCTTGGGTTCTATTTATGGGAGACAACATATACAAATATATTCATTGCCCTGTAATTTATAACCTCAGGGCAGGGATTGTTATTCTTTCGTGTGTAACATAGACCCCTTTGGAAGTCTGGTAGAGCTCCTGGACCCCTTCTCAGAAGAAAGGTTTGGAAATGCATGAAAGAAAATACATAGGATTACAAAGGAAATCAATTACATTTAAATATGGTTATCAGAATGTTAAAAAAAATTATTGACTTCCCCCTCCCCCCAGTTAAGAAGTCCTGTCTTATAAAGCTGACTGTTCTACCTTGCATTTGACAAATAAATATCCATGTGGCAGTGGACATGTGTGGGTGTACACACATACATTTACATATATGTACACATATTATATACATATATTATACACATATATGTACATACATACATACATATGTATATTGATCTTTGGATCTGCCAGTATAATTTGTAAGTTTGCAGAGCAGTTTACATACATGACCTCATTTGAATCCCACAACATCCCTGCATGGTAGATCCAACATTCAGTTAGTCAGGCAGGCAGAATTTGTGAAGCTCCTAAGTATTATCCCCATTTTATCAATAGGCAAATGAATAATTGCTTATTGAATGGACTAGAAGAAAACTCTCTTCGAGTTTCAGAGACATCCCAAGGGCCTCACAGTTAGGTGAGGCAAAGGAAGGCTCCAATCCCAGGTCTTCCTGACTTCAGGTGAAAGAGCCTTTCTAAACCACCCTGCTGCCTACTCTGGGTAAGGCAGTGTTGGGCCCTGGACAAATGTAAAGGAAACATCTGCCCCACCCCCAAGGCCCTTCTCGTCTACTTGGGGAAGGGGTGAAATGGTAAGGGAAGAGGTGCAATATGAGCATAGATAAGAAATTGAGAAGACAGCATTAACCATATGGCCAGGGAGAGAAGCAGGGGAGGCTTCAGAGAGGAGGTGCCATCTTTAGTACTTATGGGATCAGCTGTTTCATCAATGCCATAGCTCCCTTGGTGACTTAGTATCTAGTATTTAAGATTCCTCAAGCCCCAAAATTTATCACCCTTTATAACCAGCCCAGTGACCTAGGTCTCTCAACTTACCTAGGCTGATCAATGAATTATGTACTCACAGCTGGGTAGCAGGAACTTACTTGAGGCATATTCTGCTAAAGCTGAGGCTGTCCTAACATGAGAGCCAGAGTTACCTCCATTCCATAATGAGGTCTGGGAGCCCCTAGAAAACTTATCACCAAATTCAGTGCCACCTGTAGTAATTGACACATTCCCGGGGCCTAGCACAACGTACATTGGCTCAGACAGATAGACGGTGCGGTGGACACAGGGTTAGACTTGAAGTGAGGAAGACCTGAGTTCAAATCCTGCACCAAACACATCAGATGTGTGACTCTGGGCAACTCAGTTAATATACCTCAGCCTCAGCCTCCTCATCTCTAAAGCGGGGATGATAATAGTAGCACTTATCTAACAGCTGTGCGGATCAAATGAGGCCTTAAAACCCTGTATAAATGCTATCTATTATTACTGTTGTTACTTCTGCTGCCTTTAGATAAAACTCATTCCATTTTGCCCCCTGGAGATCTTTTTCTTCTTCGTGTTTTAATAGGTAACCATTAAAATTACTGAATATAATCTTAGAAGGAGGAAGCAGTATTACCAAGAGTATGAGATTTCTGTTTAGAGGATCTGGATGCAAATCCTGATTTTAACCTAGTTTCTATCACCTTATGCCACTGCAACAATGAGCAAATAGCTCCTCTAAGCCTGTTTCTTCTTTTGTAAAAATGAACACATGATCCTCAAAGTCCATTATAGATCTAAATTTACAAGCCCATCTAAGTGGTCTTTAAATTAATTATTTTCTAACAAAAGAGTTGAATAGCACTCAAAAGTCTCTGTTCAGACTGGATGGTCAAAGGGGGAGAGCTCCATCAGTCACTGGAAAGGGAACACACTGATTGAAGTGAACTTAGTTTGAAAAACTTTAAGCTCACTTTTCTGGATTTCAGACAAACCTTTACATGGGGATGGTAGTAAGAAGAGGATCAATACTTGAATGATATCGCCCAAAAGAGAGCCTTTGCATACTATCACCCAAAAAGAGCCCTGGAATAACACCACCCAAAAAGAGCCCTTGAATAATATCGCCCAAAAAGAGCCCTTGAATGATATTGCCCAAAAAAGAGCCTTTGCATACTATCACCCAAAAAGAGCCCTTGAACAATATCACCCAAAAAGAGCCCTTGAACAATATCACCCAAAAAGAGCCCTTTTAACATTTCCAAGACATCGTCTCAACAACTCTGTGAGATAGTTGGGACAGGTATTGATATTGTTTTCCACATTTGACAGGTAAAGGAGTAAAAGCACATTAAGGTCTAGTCATTTACCCTTTGGATACACAGTGTGGGACAGGGCTGGGACTGGTAACCAGGTCTCCTGGCTGTCGGCATGAAATGAAACTCATTTCAAAGTGTTCCCTATGCCCCATAGACACACACATAGGAGCAAACAAGCACCCCATTGGCCTTCATCCAACCATTACTTAGACAACGCTCATGTCAACCAAGAGTTACACATGGCTGAAGAAAGTTTTTTAAAAATCTAACAGAGATCAAATCTTCCCAAGGAGGCTTGAAAAAGGAAGAGCCCCAGCTGTGAGCCCAGAGACCTCACCTCTCGCCAGCAGCACACTGAAATGAGGTAACAGGTACAGTGCTATGCAAACCTGTAAGCCCTTGGCAAATCTTAGCTATTATCATTACTGTTATCATTAACAATCACTGTTAAGTGCTTACTGTGTGCCAGGCACTGGCAAAAACACTGAGCCTGCCCTCAAGGAGCTCACAGTCCAACAGAAGAGCACACCATCCAGAGAGGACAACAGAAAAATGACAACACCAAGGCCATGGCACGGCAGGAAGAGGGGGGGAGAGCGGGGAAGGGCTGAAATTAAGAGAGATAGCTTCCAATCCCAGCTCTGCCACTTGCCAGCTCTACAACCATTAACCAGGCATTCCCTCCCTCTTTCTGGTCCTCATTTTCTCTATCAGAAATGCAAGGCTTGGGCTAGCTGAGCTCTGAGAGGTTTCCAAGCTCTAGGTCTTATGATTAAGCACAAGCACTGTGTCCTGCCAAACCTTGCAGCCACTTTAACAGGACTTCTCCTCTTTTACAACTTTCCCCCGAGAAGTTCAAAGCGTTTCCTTCCACAGTCCAATTCATTTTCAACATTCCAGGGGGCCTGCAATGATTCACTGCCTTCACAGATAGAGAAGCTGTCCTCATATAGAAAGTCCTGTCAGAGGCAGAGATAGAATCCTAAGCCTCCTTGAGTGATTTCACCTTCAGGGCTCCTACCTCACCCTGTGCTGCCCCCCTCATGATGACTCCTCAACCATGACATTAATGGAAAGACAGGAGAATTTCGATCACGCTGAATTGCTGTGTCCAGTGAGGCTTCCCCATTGGGTTTCCAAACCAAAAGGCCATACCCTCAGAGGCAGAAAACAAAGATTCCATCTTTCTTGTTGAATTTCTTCAGTGAAAGGATCTGAATGTGTGAAACCAAATCTTACCTTTGGCATCAGAAACATATGACCTGACAGATAAGTGGAAGTGAGCTCACGTACCTACCCAACCAATATTATTAGCCATGGGACCACAAGCAAGCACCTTAATCTCTCTGAGACTCGCTTTCCTCAGCTAGAAAATGAGGAGGAAAATACAACTGAAATAACAACTTCTCAGTAGTGTGGTAAGGATCACAGGAGATGTGTCTATGATGCACTTCAGAAACCCTAAAGCCATATAGCAACAGCCATGGTAACTAGAATTATTAAATATAACTTATCGCTATGATAAAAATAAGTATATGAAAATAAATATGATATTTTATAATAAAATATAATAAATATAACTTATTTTGTAATCACATAAGATTTATCTCTGAAATGCTTTGGAAACCCTAAAGCCATATAGCAACAGCCATGGTAACTAGAATTATTAAATATAACTTATTGCTATTAATTATAATAATAAGAGCTTTCATAATGAAGAAATTTAGCAAAGGGGATCACAATGGGAACAGAATAAAGTGTATGTCATCTTTAGTCAGTAAGCCTATATCAAATGAGCTATGTCACAATGTTTTTCTTCAGTTACAAAAATCAGCCATGCAACTAGGTGCTACAGAATACTGAACCTGAAGTCAGAAAGACCTGAGTTCGAATTTTGTTTATGTATGTGACTCAAGTCACTTATCATCTGCCTTGGTTCCCTCATCTGTAACATGGGGATAATAAAAGACCCTACCTCCTAGGACTGTTATGAGGATCAAATGAGATCATACTTGTAAAGGCCTTTGTAAGCCTTTAACAGTTGTATAAATGCCATCTATTACTGTTATTTAAATTGTCCTTAGAGTAATGATTATTTGATGTATTTATTTGTTATTTCATTTGTCTTATCTTATTTTCCTAATATATGTTTTATTTGCCATTGCACTTATGCTACATTTCATAGAACATTAAACATAACATAATGAAGAGGATGATGACATCCCAGGACAGTTTCTATCTAAACCTCAATTTTAAAAAAAGGTGGTAACAGCCAGCATTTACAGAAGGCACTTTCAGGTTTATAGAATGCTTTGCAAACATCATCTCATTTGATACTCACAACTACCATCCACATTTTCCAGATGGGGAAACTGAGACTCACTCAGCTGGGTTTACATGACTTGCCCAGGGTCACACAGTTAGGAAGGGTCAGAGGCAGGATGCAAACCTAGTCCCTAACACCACAGCTCTTTCTGTTGACTGTCTCTACTATCTTTACTTTCTCTACTTTCATCGAAATTTCCATTCTATTCAATAAACATGTATTAAAGGGTGATCACATGCTCAGCCCTTGTTTCCAATGTGCCAGATGTTAAACATCCCAACACAGACAACACAACGAATGGAACAGAGAATGTCTCAGCCAGAAGGGGATCTCTATCATTTAGCAAATAAACTCCTTTTGACCCCTCAATGCCCCCACAATGCCTATAACCCAATGAGACCAAAGAAAGCGGAAAATATCCTGTGTACAGAAATTCACAGTTTCTCTTTTGATGGTGGCAAGGAACTAGGGCAGGGAGGTCATGCTATAGTGCACAGGGAACTGGGTCTAGAGTCAGGAAGACAGAATTGGCCTCAGATACTTACTAGCTGTGTGACCCTGGGCAATTTGACTCTACCTCAGTTTCCTCATTTGTAAAATGAGCTGGAGAAGGCAATGGCAAACTACTCCAGCATCTTTGCCAAGAAAACCCTAAATGGGGTCATGGAGAGCCAGACATGACTCAACAACAACAAAAGGAGTACGAAGTGAGGAGGTGCCCATCAGTTAGGGAATGGCTGAAAGCATGGTGCATGAATATAGTGGCATACCATGTCAAGAAATGAGGTGGAAAGGATTTCAAATTCACGTAGAAAGACTTATGCAGACTGATTCACAGTGAAGTGAGCAGAACCAGAAGTAAAACTTCAATGTTATAAAAAACAAACAATTTTGAAAGTTGTAAGAACTCACTGAGAGGAGCACAATAACCAATTACCATTCCAGCCTCGAAGAGGAAGCACCTTCTGGGGGAAATATGCAGAAGGATATACCAATTTTGAACAGGGTCAATGTGGATATTTGTTTTGTTTTCCTTCTTTTTCCCCTAGTTTTTTTTTTTGAGGTAGGGAGTGAAAAATAAATGCTTGTTTATTGAAAAAAAATTTAATTTAAAAAAAAAAACAAGGAGACAGTCTCAGAGGGGTATGTGGCTTGCCTGGGATCACACAAATGTTAACTATTGTCAAGAAGCTTCCAATCCAGCAAAGAGGAAAGAGGTCGAGAATAATTTTATTTTGGATACAAGGCATATCAGATTTTGAATCTTGCTACATGGAAGCAACAGCCATGGATATATCACAGCATGCTGGCAATGATCCATAAGGTGACTTGTACGAGAGCTTGAACAGGCTGATAACTCGAGGTAAATACTTGATGGCATGCACATTCAATCATCGAACCTGCCAAATACCTGGGATAAAGAAACTCTCAGGGAAAATAAGATCAAAGCCACTGTTAAGGACAGAGTCAAATGAACTAAAGAAACCACAAAGAATGTTAGACAGACTTATTAGAAGAGAGCTTGGTAACTAATGCACGCAGATGGCAAATGCTTAATAAACTGAAGCTTTCCTGGCCAAAACTACATGTCACTGTTCTCCTGTCCCAGTCACTGTTGGATTTCCCCCCACCCTACCATCTCCTAAGGCACCACCCACCAAAAGGTAGAACGTAAGCCTCTTGAGGGCAGGGCCTATTCTACTCTTGTCTTTGTATGCCCTGTGCCTGCCACAGAGGCAGGCTATGATAATGCTTAATAAAAGCTTGTAGAATCAAATTGGATTGAATCAAGAAGAGAAGGGCATGAGAAGGAGGGAACCCACCACTAGGACAGCAAAACCGGTTTCTCACATTATTGTATCTCTCCTCATAGAAGAGTCTATGGAGGTCATCTAACTGAGCCCCCTTATTTTACAGATAAAGAAACTGAGGCTCAGAGAGGTTAGTTGACTTGCCTGAATCCACAAAAACCACAAACAGCAGACAGAGCTGGATTATAGATGAGGAAAAGGAGGCTTTAACAAAGTGAAGTGAATCACCCACAGCCACATAGCTATGAGAACATAGGGCTTCCCGACCCCAAGCCCAGTGCTCTCTCCATTAGGCCATATTGCCTCCCTAGAAGTCATTTAGTCCAACTGATCCCTTTCACAGATAAAGAATCTGATGCTAGAGAGGGTTAGTGCCTTACTTCAAAGGCCCACAGCTGACATGAATTAGAGGTGGGATGCCTGCTTATACAAAGACCAAGTCTTTTACCTACATGCTACATGCTGTCCATGGGACGGGTTCTCAGGGTATCAGTAACAGGACACCTTCCACATATCTAGGGCTTCTCTACCAAGACAGCTTCCCACTGTCTCCTTTAATAAACCAGTATGGGGCAAATGAGTAGGGAGTACCCTGCTTATAGGGGAGGAAAAACATTGAAGATTCCTTACCCAAGGTAAAACTGCTATATAGGGACAAATCTGAAACTCTAGCCTGATTCCTGGGTAAGCTATCCTTCAGCAAGACAGCACTCTTAAAATGGATCACTTGTTGCTTCACCGATGGGGTCCTTAGATGGGATGACTCCTCTGTTTGCCTTTTAAGGCCTTTCTCAACCTGGTCCCAATGCACCTATCCTGATGACACACATATACATATGTACATATAAGCACACATATATGTATGTATGTATAGTTTTTACATCTAAAAACCTTTGCATTGGCTGTCTCCTCATGACTAACATGTACTCCCACTTCACCTTCATCTCTCAGAACACATTGTTACTTTCAAAACTCAGTGATCCAAAGACTCTGGCCTCCTTGGTGTTCCTCACACAGGATGATATCTATCTGCCAACACTGGGCATTTTCACTAGCTGTTCTCCAGGCTTGGAATTCTCTTCCTCTTCACTCACACTTCCTGGCTTCCTTCAAGTCCCTGCTAAAATCTCCCTTTGTCCAGGAAGTCGTTTCTGACCCCCTCCCCCTGGTTGATAATCTCTGCTTTGCCCTGTCTATATTTTGTTCATACATAGTTGTTTGTATGTTGTCTCTCCTATTAGCATGTAGGCTCCTTGAGGGCAGGAATTGTTTTGGCCTTGTTTTCCTAGTGATGAGCCCAGCTCCTGACACATGACAGTGCTTCATAAATGCTTGTCGACTTGATTTGGAAAAGCACCACCAAGATGAAGTCTTTCCTGATCATCCACAGCTGCTAGGGTCTCTCCACCAATAAATTTAACTTGTCTATGTTTGACCATGTTTATTTATATACACAGTCTCTCCTGATAGAATGTGAGCTCCTTGAGAACAGGGGTTATTTAATTTTAGTCTAGCCTAGAACCTAGAACACAGTAGATGCTTTAAATAATGCCTGTTGATTGATGAATTGGCTGCTCCAGTTGAGTCTACTATCATCCAAAGGTTCTTCACAACCAGATTTCCTCCCCACGACCTTTTCTTTTCCCTGGGAGAGTAGCTAGAAGGGTGGCTTAAGCCATGTCATCCTAAGTTGAGGAAAAAAGGAACTGTTGCTCTGTCACCCTCATCTTAAAAAGAAATTTCCTCAGATGACATCCCTTTGCTGTGGCTTTATTCAGCAGATTACTGTAAGACTGAATGTATCACAGCAACTGAGACCTGCTGGGAGACAGTCACTTGAAAGAACTCTGAAGACAGAAAGACATGTGCTCTTCTCCACATAAAATAAAAATATATGTGAGTGTATTTATACTAAAATCAAGTTTATTTTGGCATGGTTACATGAAAGGGCTAATTCTGTCACTCGTTCATAAAATCCGAAATGTCCCAGAAATTTCACTGGATTTGACAAACGTCTATTAATTGCCTACCATAGGCTAGGCACTCTGCTGGGTGCTGGGCATACAAAGACAAAAGAAGTAATCCCTGCTCTCAGTAATCTTACAGTCTGTCAGAGAAAGGGGGTGCCAAGAGATATGTAAAATAAGTAAACACAAATTTTGAAAGGGAGAGAATGCTGACTGGGGGTTGGGGGGACAGGGACTGAAGAAAGGTCACCTTCAGGAGAGACACAAGATCTGTGCTTTGAAGAAATACGGGGGTTTTAAAAGAAGAAAGTAAGCAGGGAGTGTCTTCCAGCCACCAAAATGCCTTTCATTAGGGACTTTTCTTAGTCTATTGGAGCAAAATGGAGTTCAGCTCAAACTAACCCCAAATGAGGCACTGTTGTCATCTCTGTCACAGACCGATCTTCAGCGTATCTGGGAGGGGATATACTTGTTAATAGCTAGGCAAGCTTGTTCATTCAAGTTTCATCTCTAGAAAATAGTCTAATAGCTCCTATTCTCAATGAATTGAACACATATAGGAAGATACTGCAGAAGAAGAAAAAAAACTTTCTAGAGAAAGACAAGCACCAGGAGACATGAAAGTGACTCAATATTACTCATATATTGACTCATTCTCCATCATGCAAGCCTCATTACCCTCTCTAGCTTTTACTTCCTAAGCTCAAGATTGTATTTCCAATGACACCATTCACAGAAAAGACTGTGCCATGAGACTCATTAAGAGCCCTGTACCAGAAATGGGGTTTTCGAGTCACTGCCAACCAGGCAGAGATCTGTATCAAAGTACTTAATAAAATAACTAATTTTAATATTTAGGAGAGTCTCAATTTGTTTTTCTTCTTCCGATTCTCCTTCCTCATGGATAAAATAAATCATTAAAATCAACTTGTGTTGAGGTGTCTGTGGCAGCCTTATGGTTTGTGACTTTTTGAAAACGGATAAGTCCCTCCACATGTTCTCCCCAAGCATCCTCCCTAAACCTACTCTCATCTACAACATTATGAGCCAAATGATCCACTGTCTACATTATGAGCCAAAATGTCCACTGATAAAGCAACAGAACAGTGCAAATACAAAATGTTCCTGTTCTCCTAGATACACCTTCAGTTCAGCCTTCCATCCTGCTTCTGCACCTCAGGTGCCTATGAAGTAAGAAACTTTGATTTTTAATGGGTCACTGTCCTTTCCATTGTAAATTTTGGGGAGGCCAGTGAGTGAATTTGAATCTAGCTTTTGGTGGTCTCCTACTTGAACTTCTGCAATATCTCTTCCTTTTCTCTATGGCCTTCCTCTCCAACCAAAAGAGAATATTTCTCTTCTCTTAGGATGATGCAGAAGGAACTGAGGGGCAAATTTATTCCTCATAGCAGCATATACTTAAGGAAAATGTCAAGAAGTCCACTAGCAAAATATATTTTCCAGAAAGGTCTTTCCCTGGGGTTTCATCTGAGGATGAAGGATGTGACTCTGGATTCTTTGTCCACACAGTTTAAACTCTAGCAAATTGCTACTTTCAAGCATTGGCCCAGTCCGCGGGCCAGTCTTGGGAAGGGTAGAAAGGTTTACTTGACAAAGCTCACAAATCATTTTTATGCTCTTTGTTTTACCTTTGGACACAGACTAATAATGCATTCCTCTTCCTGCTGCACTTGGCAGAAGCATATCTCATTGACTTTTCTCCAATGGGCTTTTAACTGAGCTCTACTGGGGGGCAGGTGGCAAGATGAAGGTTGAATTTTATTTCGAAGTATGCAGAAACAAGGTCGGCAGTATACCTGGTGCTGAAACAAAGACCATTTTCTCAAACATGGAGGAGGTGGCAATCTGGTCTAGAGTACCCACACCAATGAAACCTGAGAAGTGATAAAGGATTAAAAAAAACCAACAACACAAATTCATAGTTGTTCAACTCAAAACGTTACTTGTAAAGAGTTACAAAATGAGTGGTAAAACCCCACAGGCAGCTAGGTAGCACACCAGCTAGAGCACTACACCTGGAATCAAGAAGATCTGAGTTCCAATCCAGCCTCAGACACTTTCTGAGTCATGTGACCCCAGGCAATTGTATACCTCAATTTTCTCATCTGTAAGACAGGGACAATAAGAGCATTTACCTCCCAGGGTTGTTGTTT
Source organism: Trichosurus vulpecula (assembly GCF_011100635.1). NCBI lineage: Eukaryota > Metazoa > Chordata > Mammalia > Diprotodontia > Phalangeridae > Trichosurus > Trichosurus vulpecula. The sequence goes on along the minus strand of NC_050580.1, from coordinate 14,354,138 downwards.
GTAAAGTACTTTGAAAACCAAAAAGTGCTATAAAATGCTAGCTACTATTATTACAAAATGCCCTCTCAAGTCTAAACTGAGGGTACAAAACTTCAATAACAAATCCTGAGGAAAATGGTACTATAAGCAGGGGACTAAAGGAAATGCTGCCAATGTCAGGGAAAGACAATGTCTGAGCAGAGTCAGTGCATCACAACTGAGGCATAACTGGGATGGGGGCGGGCACGGTCTTTGTCCCAGGGCATCGAAAATACAGAAGATGCTGCTGGTGTGCCGCAAGTCCTTCTGAAGCCCAGTAGCAACTGCCTTTAGCATCTTGTTAGCCAGAACAATAGTGGTAGCATCTAGGGGGATGGCCTCCTTATAGAGGACAGGCAGCTAGGTGGCACAGCATATAGAGCGCTGGATGCAGAATCAGGAGCACTTGAGTTCAAATTCAGCCTCAGATGCTTACTAGCTGTATGATCTTGGGCAAGTCACTTCAACGTTGTCTGCCTCAGTTTCTTCATCTGTAAAATGAAGCTAACAGCAGCACCTCCCTTGCAGAGCTATTGTGAGCAGCAGATGAGATAACATTTGTGAGGTATTTAGCATGATGTGCAGTGTCTGGCACCTAGGAGGAACCATATAAATACTTATCCTCTTCCATTTCAGTTATCCCTAAGCATTTGTCAATTTGTCATGTCTTGTAGCCTCTGGGGAAGTGGGGAGTGAAGAAAGAGAGAAGAAGCCCAGGATTCTCTCCTCCCTGCACACTAACTGAACTTCTCTCAGAAAGCTGATTGTGTATTCGCTTGCCTTGAGTGTAAAAATTACTGGTTAAGACTCCTCAGGCAAAAGATTCCATTGTAGAGGAAGATGTCCCCAAAGGGTAAGTTTAAATGAGAAAACAAAGGCATGCTAATGGCCACATAATTACCACTGTACCATAATTGACTGGTGCCCTCTCCCCGCTCATGTTCTCACTGTTGGAATTTTCTATGCAGCACCTGAACAGTTCTTAATAGTATTTATCTGTTTTCATTATGATCTCATTAGCATACATGTAAAAACAGCTGCTACTATCCAAATCACATTGGAGACCTTTCATCATGGCCCCTACACATCTTTGGAAGATAGAGCTAGGGTAAATCTGAGCCAAGTTCCAGTCTTCTCCAAAGAGCAATGTATTTTCCAGGACCAACTTCAGGCATACTTCCTACAATATTTCTGACAGTGGCCCAAGAAGGTGGGTTGTATCAGATGATAAATAAGTGAAGTGCACATAATTCAGAAAATCAACACTCCTGGAGGGCATTGTGTTACAGTGAAGAGTCTGAACTTAAAGCAGTCAGAAGGCCTTATGTTAGAATTCTACCTAAGACCCAGAAGGGCCAGCTGCTTTAAGAGGAAGCATCTGCCAAAGAATGGAGAGCTGGCATTGGAGGACCAAGAAAGAAGTGGGTTCAGATCCCATCTCTAATATTTAATATCTGTATATGGATTGGCCAAGATGCCAAACTCACTGACCCCCAGCTTCCTCATTTGGTTACCAGTGGTGCTGGAATAGATGGCCTCTTTCATCCCTTCCAGATGCAATCACTTAACCTCACTAAAACTCAAATTCCACATCTGGTGCCCAGCAGGAAGCTGGCATCATGGGCTCCCCTCTCCCTCCTCCATCTGCCCACCTATTTTATCCAGGGGATTCTACAAAAGCAGATATATTCTTCCCCTCCCAACTTTTCCTGACAATTCTGAGAAATGAATATTTCTCTCATATTTATTAACTAATTATTGTATTAGGACCAGAGGTTTTCCCCTTTCTACTTCCTCATCCAGGAACCAATCAGTTGGGTGAATCTCTCTTAGAGGTTTACCCAAGCCAAGATCTAATCAGACAGTAAAATAAATTCTAAGTGTAACCTAAAGGGTGTATTCCTAGTCATTGTGTTTGCTCAGACAGATCTGGGGAAGTGTTGATTCTCCCTATTATCAAGACAAGTGACATGACTCTGTGACCAAGATTTGAGTGACCAAAGTTACATACCCTAGGATACCCCACTTCCCATTATGTTGGCCAATCAGAGTTGAGTAGGCATGCTCAGGAACAACTCCTCTTCAAAGGGCATATAAACTGTGACACCCCCACCATTAGGGGTCTTTGATTGGATAGATGGCCAAATGAACATCCTTTTATTAATAACCTTCTGGCCTTATTAATAAAATAATTTAATTACTTGAAAACTATGTCTCTTGAACCTTTTTAATCTTCACACAATGCTTCTTCCCCCCTCCTTCCCTCCTTAAAAGATGCATATCTTGTATCTCTTTAACTCCAAACTTTCAGTGAAAATTTCCTTCCACCGGATAGGGAACTCACTGTCCTTGCTCCAATTCTGTCCTAGGACCCACTCCCCCTTTCCAAGAGTGAAGGGCCAAGCCCCTCAATAATCCCTCTACTTTGACAGATTTACAAGACCACTCACATCACTGTTAGGAGCAGGAGTCACCAACTACCATTCTGTAAGATGGAGGTCCTCTGGGTATCACAAGCAGCCCTCCTACTATTCCCTAAGGTATGCCAAACCTTTCCATCTGCTCTGTCACTACACAGTTCAGACCCCTAGGAATTGCTACCTGACCTGCAATGTACCTTAAGGTCCCATGAGCCTTGCTATCCACCACGCTTTTGTGCCTTTGGGATTACCAGGCCCTTCCATCTGCCCGGAACATCTGTTGTCTCTCCCAATAGGATGTGGACTCCTTGTTTGTCTTTCTGTATACCTGAGTCTCAACACTGTGTATGGTCCATAGTAAGTACTTAAATGTTGATTTTCTTTCTTTTATTCATTCATGTATCTGTAAAATGAGGGTAATGCTAGCACCCACTTCATTGGGTTGAGATGAGGAGTAGATGAGAAAATACATTTAAAAGCACGTTTTAAAGAGAGCAACATGCTACATAAGTGCCTACTGTTGTTTTTATTATTGTTAAATGCCATGTCAAAGTGACTGATTAAAATTGGAAATTAGCTGCCAAAACCCATCTTCATGTAAGTTTTAGCATGGAACTTTTCTGGTATTTATTCCCCTTTCACAAAATGTACAACCAAGGTAGCTTGAAAACCTCACCCATTATGTTTGCCTGCTTTGTTATCACCACGGCACACAAGCTCACTCAACTTTTACAAGCTTCAGCCACAGTTTACAGTAGGGGCATATGGTGTTCAATGTTCCCAAAAGGTTTCTTTGGTTTGCAATTAGCAATAAATGCTTACAATCAGGAGGCATCTATTAAACAACTGCAATGTGCCAGACACTGAGAAAGATACTGAGGATACAAGCAAAAAAAAATCCTGCCTCTCTTGGATACAGCACATCAATGGTACATAATTGATAGCAAGAACTTTATAACTTACCATGTGCATAAAAGCAAAGGATTTGGTGCTGAAAATGCTTTGGCTGGCTATCATATTCATAGCTAGTATTTACGTCATTCTTTATGGTTTGCAAAACACTTTACAAATACCGCCTCATTTAATCTTCACAAGGCTGGATTTGAACTCAAGACTTGCTCACTCCAAGTGTAACACTCCATTTGCTATCCTACCTATATCAACTGTCCCTTCCTTTTCCCCTCTCTAATGCCACAGAATCCGAGTGTCTCCAAGTCAGAAGAGACTTCAGCAGCTGTTTGGTTCCATCCATATAGGAGCAAAACTCCCTTCCAGAACTTTCCTAACAAATGATCTCCAGTAAAAGGGGGGACAGGGCCTGGCAGCCCATTTCACTTGAGGTCACATTACCTGGGCATCAGTCTTATGTTTGCCTCTTTTCCACTTCCACTTACAACTCCCAGCTCTACACTCTGAAGCCAAAGACCACATCTATGCTCTCATATACATGATGGCCCTACAGATTCATGAAGACAGCTTTCATGTATGACCAAAATCTTCTCTTCTCCTGGTTACACATCCCCATTTCCTTCAATCAATCCTAACATGGTATAAACTCAAGGTCTTTCTCACAAACACACAAACACACACACACACACACACATCTTATCAGAGATAAAGAAAACAAGAGCCAAAGAGATGAAATAATTTATCACATCCCATAGCTGTTTAGGAGGTTATCTCAGACCAAAAGCCAGTTCTCCTGTCACCCAGTCCTACAAAAAATACTAACGTTGTTATTTGCACTGGAAGTTTTCTTAGTTTCACCAAATTTCTCCACTTGTAAAAAAAAACAGTCATTTAGACGCATTAAAATCTTCACTAAATAATTGGCATCTTTTTACTGAAATCATGTGAGTTTAAACTGTTTTTAAATACATAATCTAAGAGAAAATATAACACATTTCTGAAATTTTTATTTCTTCCAACGAGAAGGCTGAAACTCAGGAGCTTTGCACCAGTAATGCAAAACTCTTTTCCTGAATCTTTATAGCCATTAAAAACTCTTTGATGTTCAATTCTGCTTTCCCTGTAGTGCTATATGAACTAGATTTAAGTGGGAGGGGACAATGAAGAAGACCTAGGCATAGAAATCTGTGTGTCCAAATCCAACAATAAATTAACTAAAAAGAGAAGAAGCCATGGTTAATTATTTTTTTAAATCATTGTATATGTGTGCTCAAGAAAATATTTTTTTAAAAGTATTGTTTCCATAGCTGTAATCTGTAGCATCTCCTATATTCCTTGTAACTTTTCCTCAGAAGAAATTCCATCCATATCTCAAGCATCAATCCTATAGAAGTTGTTCAGTCTGTGGATTTGAGCTCATGGAAATATACATGAGCAAGATTGAACAGCATCCATTTGATATTCCAATGATGGTTCAGATTTATGTCAGAAGACAGAAAGGCCAAATGGGGCCAAGGCTTTTTTCTCATCAGTAGGTTGAGCCATGCGGATGGAAAACAGCAGGAGCCACATGACAAGGTAGAGAAGAATGTTGTCTTTGTAGTCAGAGCCCTGGGTTTGAATCCTGGTCCTACCATTTACCACCTGTGGGACCTTGTGGAAAATACTCCCTCTCTCTGGTCCTCAATTTCCTTGTCTGTAAAACGATAAGGTTGGATCAAGGGCTTTGAAGATTCTCTCCAGTTCTAAAATGGTGGCCCACAGAACATCGTGTGATAGAAAGAGAATATACCACTGACCTGAGGTTGGAAAGGAGAAAACCAAGGGAAGGATATGAAAGGTGATGACAATTTGCTGCCCCCAAAGAAAAGATTGCTTCTTCCGAAACATGGTTTCTTACGCAATATTTAAATACAAGGAATTTGGTTCTTCCTTCTCCAGCATATCACACATACATATCAAGGATTATTTAAGATCTTAGATTTGTTACTGGAAGGGACTTTAGGGGATTATTTTACAGGTGAGGAAATTGGGGCAGAGAAGGGTGAAGTCACTTGCCTTGGGCTTTATAGTTAATGAGGGGCTGGGGCAGATATCTGAATATAGGTGCTGCTAATTCCAAGTCCAATGCCCTATGACCTATACCCTGGTGGCTCTCATAAACCTGGAAGGAACCTGAGAGCTGCCAAATTAACCCAGAGGCGTCAAACTCAAAAGCAGCTTACAAATCTGGAGTCAGAAGCAGATTAAAATATAATTGGGACACGGTTAACAACATAAATAAAAGTACAATACAACACAGATAATGTTTACTTGTGGTTTTCAAACTCAATACACACCCCAGGGATCTATTTCTATTTGAATTTGACTACCTCGCTCTAACCCAACTCCCATATTTTACTGATGAGGAAACTGAGGCACAAAGATGAGAAGTGATTTAGGATCATGAACTGAGATGGAGAAGGCACCACTGCAGTCAACAAGTCCAACCACTTCACTTTGCAGATAAGGAAACTGAGGCACAGAGAAGAGTGATGACTTTGTATCGTAGATTTAGAACTGGCAGGGCCATCAAAGATTTTCAAGTCCAACCCCTGAATTTGACAGATGAGGAAGCGGAAACCAGATAGGATGAGCCATCCAAAGTCACACAGTCAACAAGTAGATAGTCAGAATTTGAACCCAGGATGTCTGGTTCCAAATCTATTGCTCTTTCTACCACACCACTGACCTTTTGTAATTTATGTTCTGTACAGGAGGCAAACAGTGGAATCAAGGGATACAAGAGCATTATAGAAAGATGAAGATCTAGAAAGATTCCAAGGTGAGCAGGGAGCACATTCCAGAGGAGGGAGACAGCTCTTGCAGCTGCTACAAGAATGCACGACATTTTATAAGTGACGGAAGGCCGAAAACAGTTCAGCATTTCTCTCCGTTAAGTGGCCGTTAAAGCCAGTGCTGGATTCTCCAAGCCTCTTCAAAACCACACAACCCTCTCTTATTCACTTCCCTACATAATCCTGTCTCTTTTTCCTTTCTGATTGTCAAGTGTCAAAACAATATCGCCAAGTGCAACTCAGAGTGTCCAGAAGCATTTCTGATCGCAATTATTCTTCCGTCCAATCTTTACACTGCCTGCCTTTGTCGGGGAGCCTTTCTCCTCGAATGTTCATGGGAATATTTAATTCTCTCTAATTTTCAATAAATGGATTTTGTCTTTGACCTTCCTGAAAGTCAAGGAAATAAGTTTTCTCCTCCACTAATGGAGAGGCAGAGAAACGTGGATAGATCAAAAGATCCTAATTGAAATAAAACAATATGTTGTCGTTCAGTCATTTCTGACTCTTTGTTACTCCATTTGGGTTTTCTTGGCAAAGATACTGGAGTGGTTTGGCATTTCCTTCTCCAGTTCATTTTACAGGTGAGGAAACTGAGACAAACAAGACTAAGCGATTTTTCCAGGGTCACAAAGTTAGTATCAGGGGCTGGATTTGAACTCAGGTCTTCCTGACTCCAGATTGGGCCCTCTATCCACTGTGCCATCTAGCTGCCCCTGTATAGCACAGGAGCAAGTTTTTTGCTGCTCTGTTTTCTTTAGGGTACATAGAATCTCAGAGATGGAAGAGCTATTGGAGTCATCCAGCCCAAAGCCTGTGTAAGAATCCTCTTTCTGATGTTCTTGACAAGTCATCATTCAGCATCCCTTAGAACCTTCATTTCCCACCTCCGTGCCTTTGTGCTGGCTGTCCCCCTTGCCTAAAATGAGCTGCCTCCTCACCTCCATCTCTCAGTACCCTTGTTCTTTGCAAGGTTCAGCCAAAACTTCTATATCTGGTCTGTTCTGATCCTCCCCACTGTTGCTTTGTCTTCTCCCCAAAAACCACTTCAGAAGTCTTTTGTTTACCTTTACCTATGTACATGTTGTCTCTCCCTGCTAGACTGTAAGCAATTGGACAGGGGAGGTCAGTTCTTTGTAATTCCCAGAATTGCTGATCAATTAATTGGTTGAACTCATCACCTTCTACAAATTGATTCTATGTTTGACAGCTCTAATTAGTGAGTGGTTTTGCTTATATCAATAATGGATCCATTGGCATATTAAAGCCATTGGCACATTTTTGGTGGTAAAATTATAATGGATACATTCATTGTTAAAGTTATTTTTCCCATTCTGGGGTTGACACAATTCAATGTCCTAGAGTTTCTTTCTTTATTTTTAGTGACGTAACAACCTCCTTCAGTTCCCCCAGAGTACCTGCCTTACTCACCACACTGGAGAAAGGACATTAGTTTGGAGGAAGAAGAGAGGGGAGAAATCAATGGATATGGAATCAGGGAAAGTTATGTCTGGATCCTGGTTCTGAGAGCTGCTCCATGAGTTACCCTCGTCAAGTCACACACCATTAATAGAATGGGGATCTCTTCTCATCTCTGCTTCCTGGCTTTCCTGGCTTTCAAGGCAACTCAAAGCCTCCTTAGGCATCTAGGTGGTCCAGTGGATAGAAGCCTGGGCCTTAATTTAGCTTTAGATACTTCCTAGCTATAAGACCCTGGGTCAGTCATAGCCACTGTCTGCCTCAGTTCCCTCAACTGTAAAATAGAGATGGCAATGGCACCTACTTCACAGGTTTGTTGTGAGGATAAAATGGGATAATATTTTAAAGCACTTAGCACAGTGCTTGTCGCATAACAGGTATCAATGAGTGATGCAACAAACATTTATGAAAGGCATATCATGTTCTAGGCACTGTGCTAAATATTGGGAATTTACAAAAAGACCATTCCCTGCCCTCAAGGAGCTCACAATCTAATTGGGGAGACAGCAAGTGAATAAATACGTGCAAATAAGGTACATACACTAAAAATAGGGAACAAAGGAGGAAAGGCACTAGAATTAAAAATGTAAAAGGCTTCCTGTAGAAAATAGAATCTTAGGTAAGCTGTTATTTGGGTCTTGAAGGAAGCCAGGAGGCAGAGATGAAAAGGGAGAGCATCCTAGACTTGGGGGAAAGCTAGAGAAACTGGCCAGAGCTGAGAGATGGAGGGTCTTGTTTGTGGAACAGGTAGGAGGCCAGAGTCACAGGGTTAAAGGGTAGGAGGGAGAAGGGTAAGGTCTAAGAAAACTACAAAGTGGGGGTGGACCTAGGTTCTGAAGGGCTTTAAATACCAAACACAGTGATCTGTATTCAGTCCTGAAGGCAAGAGGAAGCCACTGGGGTTTATTGAGTAGTAACAATATTGTTTTAAGAAAGACTTTGAGTGAATAAGTTGTCTGTTATAAATATCCAAATTAACTGTAAAGGACATATGAAGGGAGATGCTCTCTGCATCCACAGAAAAAACTGATAAATAGAAATATGTATAGAATAATTTTACATATATGTACCTATTTGTGTCTAATGGAAGGCATCTCTAGGGTGGGGGGGGGAGAAAAAAAGAAATTTACATGATAATTTTGAAATTTGAAAGAAATAGTAGATTTGCAGTTTCATGTGCAATCATCTTTTTTATTATATTATGTGATAAAAATGCTTGTTTTATTCCATAAATTAAAAATAGAGAAAAAATAAACAAATTGGAAGAGAAGGCACTATCTTTCACAGGAGAAAGAGAAGAGGTTTTGAACAAATTAGAAAGGAGAACTTTCAGGAGATGATGGTGGTGGTGGTGGTGGGAGTGGTAGTATGGGGGGGGGGCTGGTGGCAACGGTGGTGGTGATGGCAGCAGCAACAGCTAATAATTATTTAGCATTTATGCTGTCCAAAGCATTTTGATAAGCACTTCATAATTATTACCTGATTTGATCCTCACAACAACCATAGGAGACAAGTGCTGTTATTACCCCATTTTACAAATGAGGAAAATGAGGCAAGCTAAATGACTTGCCCAGGGTCACTCAGCTAGTAAGTATTTGAGGCTGGATTTGAACTCAAGGTCTTCCTGACTCCACAGCCAGCATCCTATCCTCTATACCACCTAGCTAATCTAGATAAACTACACAATTTGGTTATGTAAAATTGAAAGATTTTTGCACAAACAAAAGCAATGCAATAGAATTAGAAAAGAAACAGACACCTAGGAAAAATATGTCCTACAAGTTTCTCTGATAAAGCTCTGCCATCCAAAATATACAAGGAATTAATACAAATATATAAGAACAAGATTTATCCCCCAATAGAAAAGGTCAAAGATATAAACAGGCAGTTCTTAAGGACAAAGAAATCTAAGCTATCAACAACCACATAAAAATACCTCAAATCAGTAATAATAGAAGAAAAGCAAATCGAAACAACTCTGAGTCTCCCTCTCATGTCCATCAGATTGGGAAAATGACATAAAATGGAAAATGACAATTGTTAGAGAAGCTGGGAAAAGGCAAGTGCTGTAGTTGGAACTATAAATATATCCCAATATTCTGGAAAGCCATTTGGAACTAGGAAAAATAAATAAATAAATCTCTAAAACCTTTTCACCCAACAATACAGCAACGAGGTCTATACCACGACGAGCTCAAAGGCAGAGGGAAAGGACCCAATTTCACTAAAAATGTTTGTAGCAGCTCATTTTTACAGTGACAAAGAACTAGAAACAAAGGAGGTCCCTATCAATTGAAGAATGACTGATATATGAATATAATATTATTGTATCATAAGAAATTACAGAAGGGATGTATTCAAAGAACCCTAGAAAGACTTGCATGAACTGATGCAACTAAGTAAGCAGAACCAGAATTATTAATACAGTGATCACAAGATTATAAAGAAAAACATTGAAATACTTTAAAAATATGATCAATTTCGTGATCAACCATGATTCCACAAGGTTGTTGCTGACTCCTCCCTCCCACCTCTTGGGGGAGGGGTGAATGAAGGAAGGTGTTGGCATATCAGTGCTTAGTGGGAGAACAACTTTCAACACCAGCCATGCTGAAGGGGTGAGGGGAGGAAGGTTGGGCCAACATAGGAAGTGATAGCTTACTTGGCTTGTAGGTATCAATCTGTGAATAATCATTCATTAAGTGTTTTCTCTGTGCCAGGAAAAGAGACAGTATACCTTCTGTCAGGCACCATGCTAGACTATGCGGAGAGAATGATAAAAATAAAATCAACTCTGTCCTCCAAGGGCTTTCATTCTATAGCTAGAGTTTAGATTTTTCAGGAGTACTCCAATTGGTAAATCTCTATTTTAATAAACTATCCCTGCTTACTAGGCAAGTATTTCTACCTTGCACAAGGGCTGAGTACAAATCCTTTCAAAATGAACATGTGACAAGCTTGACAATTGCATGATCATTTTAAAATCATTACATTAAAGGACTACATCCTCAAGACTCTAGACCCCTAGGAAAACCTGAGCTGGAGGTTTGGCTTTTTTCATAGATGTCACTGGTCACCATTAGAATTTCCTCAGAAAATACTTCCTCAACCATAGCCCCATTATGGTCAGACAGGGATTAAAATACATTTTATTCAGGAAGTTACTATTACTGAATGATGATTGATATTCTAATCATTGAAAAATATTTGTTTCTGTCAGACTTCCTATTTATCAGTGCTGTTCATACCAGCCTGGATCAATGAACACTGAGTTTTGAACAATTCAGTTTTAAGTATAGTGGGTTTTTTTTCATTTTTGTTAAATATATATGGAAATCCCATTTCTAATAAGTTAGCAGAATAGGGGCGATGCCTATGATTTCATTGGTACAATAAACTCCCTTCATCAATGCAAGTGGGCACCTTCTCTGCAACGATGGTCTTAGAGAGTTGCTAAGAGTTGCCCAGAGACAAAGAGCCAGTGTTTGGAAGACCCGGGACTTCACCCAAGTCTTATTGGCTTTGAGGTTAACTCTAGACTGTCACCATTTGTAACCAACACATCATCAATCAATGAGCATGAATTAAGCATCTACTGTGTGTCAGACACTTTGCTAAGAAAGGAAAAAAATAGTCCCTGCCCTTGAGGAGTTCAATCTAATGGGGGAGACCACATGCAAACAAACTATGTGCAAACAAACAATATATAAGATAAATTGGAAATAATCAATATAAGGAAGGCAATAGAATTAAGGGATTGAGAAAGGCTTCTTGTAGAAGGTAGGATTTTATATGGGAGTTGATGGAAGCCAAGGAGGCCAGGAGGTGGAGATGATAAGGGAGAGCATTCCAGGCACAAGGGACAGGCAGGGAAAATTAGGGTTAGACTCAGGGTTCTAACCTCACATCTAACCCTTATGTTTCATTTTAGTTGCAAAGATGGTATAACATATCACCATAAAAAATAAAATCCTGCTGAGGTCCATTAAAAAAGATGGAAAATCAGCAGCAATTGATTTCAAATTTGGCGTAACTTACTGTAAGTAGAACTGAAAACATGACCCATTGGCTCCCGATTCTTGCTCAGCCCAGAGGTCATGTGGATGTCATGAATTTTCCATGTTGTCAATTTTTCTCCTATTCTGCATCTCTGCTAAAGTTAAAGGCTTTCAACAGCATTTGTCTCTTGAGGTGAAGGCATAGAGCTGAGCTGATCATGTAATTTATGACAAAAGGAGGATAAATGTAAATTAAGACTTTTTTCTGGGACCCTTTGCTGGAATACTGATAAAAATAACTCACCTATTGCCTCAAACTCCTCTGTCTGCTTTGGGCAGTAATTCAAATAAAGTGATCTCATCTCTGTATCCTTTAAGGACAAAGTTCAAAAGCTTTTGCAAAACAGTTGGAAGTGTGTGTGTGTGTGTGTGTGTGTGTGTGTGTGTGTGTGTAACTTAGGAGTGTGTGCAAAATTTAATTTGACTAGGTGATGGTATTCTGGCTCATTCTAATCAATATCGTTGGTCTTCTTATCAGGAAACTCCCTAGGCTGACTTTTGTTTTCTTTTTTTGTTTTGTCTGAGGGGTGTGTGTGTGTGTGTGTGTGTGTGTGAGAGAGAGAGAGAGAGAGAGAGAGAGAGAGAGAGAGAGAGAGAGAGAGAGATGAACACCAAGGGAGGAAATATCACTATAAGTTTGGGGCTCTAAAATATGCCTTTACATTGTCTCTTCCTTCCTATTTCCACGCTATTCATCTCTTACTTAATCCAGCTACTCATTCAAGCCCTCATTACTATCCCCTTAGACCAGGATTTCTTAATCTGGGGTCTATGGATGTATTCCAGTGAATCTGTGAACTTAGATGGGGAAAATGATGTCATTTTTTCATTAACCTGTCACTGAAATTTAGCCTTTCCTTCCATTTTTAGTGTAGACGACAAATGACAGCAATATTAGGCTTGATCAGACTGCCAAAAGGATACACAAGAGTAAAAACAACATTAAGAATCCGATCGGACTGTGAGCTCCTTAGAGCCGGGACTGTCCTTTCCCCTTCCTTCATATCCCCATTGCTTGGTAAAGTATCTGGTACATAGTAAGTGCTTAATAAATGTTTATTGACTGACTGTCCTAGAGGAATATGAGAGTTTCCTTGCTCTTCTTCCTACTGCCATTCTCTCCCCCTCCTTAATTCATCCTTTCTGCCACTGCCAGACTTTATATATTGATCCGGTCAAGTTTCCTCTCTGCTCAAAAGTCTTCTAGTGACAGTTTGGTCAATTTCACATTCCTTTGCCTGCCATTCAAGGCTACTGAGAAATATGCCACTGTCAGTTTCATTTCATTCCCTTTTTCTGGGACATTTGGTCTTGCAGTCTTCTTTTTGACTGGTGAAGAAGCATCAGGTTTAGTAGGAGGAGTCCCAGACTTGGAGCAGAAGTTGTTTGTGATCTCTCCCTCGGGAAATTAGCTTGCTTAATCGTATGACCATAGATCTAGAACTAGCAGAAACTGCACCACAAGAGCTATCTTGTGCAAAGCCCTCCTTTTGCAGATGTGGGAGGGGAGGGCCATGGTGGTGATGACTTGCCTAAGGTCACACAGGGAGTAAGTATCCAAGGGCAGGTTTGAACTCAGGTGTTCAAACTACAAGAGTGAGTATTCTTTCCTATATCAATCAATTCAACCTCTCTCAGGAAGCATTTCTTAGTGAACTTACTGCAAGAGAGGTATTTTATTAGGTATTGGAAGATACAAAGACAAAATGAAAAAGAGTCTCTATCTTCAAAGAATTCCAGTGCTCCTGAAGATCTAACATACAGATAAAGAAGAAGGTCAGGCCTGGGCCTGTGATGTTATTGGCAAAGGACAGTCCAGATTCAAAAGTTTCCTCTACCAAAGCAAGTCAGCAAAATCCCTGGAATGTTGCAGTCTTAGAGAGTTGCCTGGATCACTGAAAAGTCAAGTGACTTGTCCAGGGTCACACAGATAGTATGTGTCAGAGACCCCAGCTAGCAAGTGCTAGCTCCGAGGTCATCTCTCCATCCACTACATCACACCTGCTCATAGGCAAGTAAGTATACTTATTACATTTTAAGAAAGGAGTGAGTATGAATAACTCTCAGTATCAGGAAAGGCCTCTTAGGAAACAATACTTGAGCTAAACCTTCAAGGAAGGGAGAGTGGGGCAAAGGGAATGCCTTCCAGTCTTATGAAATCAGCTGCACAAAGGCCAGGGGGCTGGAGATGGGATAGAAGTAGAAATTGGGTCAGAATTTTCCAATTGATTTCTGCCAAACTTGAAGGCTCTGGGACATTGCCAATGTGGCAGAGGCGGGGGGGGGGGGGGGGGGGGGTGACCTCAACCCAACCGAAAGCACCAGGATCATTTTAGCTGCCATTTATTCAGCTCTCTGAGATCTGCGTCAGAGGGGAAGAGTGGGCTGGTGGATGGAGGGATAACCTGAATCCAAATCCCTACTTTGTCTCTTACTGGCTGTGGGTCCATTAACCTCTCTGGTCCCCCAAGTCATTCTTTAAGGTTACCAATTAGTGAGAAGGTACCCATTGACACTGGTGGACAAAGTTTCTAAACTGAGAGTCATCTATACCCATGAAATCCTGGAGGTCTGGATAACGAAGAAATAAAACCAGAAGGCTTGCTTTTGTCCTTTATGTACTATACTTCATTCAGTCCTCACAGCCTGCTTGTGGTTATTAGCCTCATTTTGCATACGAAGCCACTGAGGCTCTGAGAGGTTATGTGATCACTCAGCTCAGAGGCAAGACCTGACTCCTATATGAAATATGTGGAGCCCGGAAACCTTCTTTACTACCATGTTGTATACCATTACATTACCATGCTACTGTCACTACACTATATTACTACGGTATTACCATCCTATATTGCTATACTGCTACACCATAATACCATGCTACTATTTATACACTGTTTGTCTTTCATAGATTCAAAGAATTTTACGACTGGTTCTATTCTAACATTCTGGGTTTTACAGAAGGTAAGTGAGTGAAAATAAATGAGCCAATGTCACCTACCAGCTCACAAGGGAATTAAGGCTGGGACCCAGACTTTCCTACTCAGCTTGGAACTCCCTCTTACCAAATACTCTCCTAAGAGATCTCAGGTTTGATTGTCATGATAGTCCAACAAGGCAATGACCAAGAGACATCCACACCCTCAGTGCCCTTTGCAGTAGAAATGGGCAGCTTGGGATGCACCAATGAGTGCTGTGGAGCTGAAGATGCCTTGGCCTTGGACCTCTATTCTTTCAGGTTCACGGCATCTCTCCTTTAACAGCAGCAAGAACAAGAAACAGCCTTTTCTTCCATCCCCAGAGACTAGGGAGGTAGCAGGCCATTCTCAGAGGCAGCAGGAGCTACTCTGGGACTCAGTTTTATTAAAAGTCAATAAAGAAAACTGGGAAATGTTATATTTCAACTTCTGTTTCATAAGGACTATTCTACAAATGTATAGTGACAGAATTTTAGAGCTGGACAGTTCAGCGGATTTCTCAGCCAATTTAAATCTGAAAAAGGGACCCCCTGACAAATTACTGACAAGTGGTCATTCATTCCTGATTTGCACACCTCCAGTGAATGGAAGCCATTCTAAGGCAACCTACTGTACTTTGGGAAAGCTCTCATAGTTAGGAATTATTTTTTTTCTTTTTTATCATGAGTATATCTTCCTCTCTGCAATACCCATCCATTAGCCCACATAGTTCTTTCTTCTGGGTCCAATCAAAACACATCAAATTCCTCTTCTGTATGTCAGCTCTTCAGTTACTTGAAGGCTGTGATCATACCGCAGACCAAATACCCCCAAGTCATCATCTAATTATAATGTGGCAGGATCAACTCCACACCAATCACCATCCTGGCTACCATTTTCTGATACCTCTCCAACTTATCAAGACCCAGCCTAAATCAGGCTGTCCAAAACTAAACCCAATTCTCCACTGCAATATCTCAATTAATGGGTGATCTCAACTGTGGAGTACTTCCCTCCACCCAAGCAGATCACAATGTCTCCATTATCATTTGTGAATTTCTTCTGTGATTCTTGTCTTTCCATAAATCTTCTCTGAAAGTACTGAAGTCTTTGTTCTGACTGTTGTAAAATTTTAGAGACAGTATCGTACTTGAGCGGTCCATCTACCTCTTTGATCTCTCTACAAGACCAATCTGCTTTGTTTTCCAGTTATCCAGGTCCCAAATGATGACCACAGGCATCCTTGGGGTTAAGTGGGCATCACTGGACTTTGGACAAATCCTTTCCCCCACTCTAGTCCTTATTTTCCTTAACTCCAAAATAAGAGGGTTGGATTAGATGATCTCTGAGATTCTTTCTAGCTTTAAATCTATGATTTAATGTATTTTTACAAAACTTTAACCACACAAGTGATTGTTGGAAATATGCTTCAGCCTACTTATGTCCCCCATGTCTTTTTATTGCCCTTTGGTTCACATTCATCTGTGCCTTTTCTGAGACTGCCATTTTCTGTTATTCACCTCCACATAGTACCACCAAGAGTGCAGTGGTGTAAAAAGCAGCAAAAAAATGAGACAGGAATTATTTTTATTTGGAAGAATGGCAGCAAAGATGTGCCAAGGTAACTGATGATCTTTTCACAGGGAGTTTTTGGGAGCAATTTTTCCTCAGCTTTTCACAATCAACCCTGGTGATACTGGGCTGCGAAATTTTAAAATTTCCTCCATGGCATCAAACCAAGATGGAGGCTGGGGGATGTTTTCAAGAGGTCAGAGTGGCATGATTCAAATTTGCTTCATCACACTCTGTTCATGTGTGATCTGCCCTTTACCATGTCAGTGGCGTACCAACTCTAAGGAATATATGTTGGACTCCCAGATGAAAAGGACCCCAGAAGAAAACCACAGCATGAAGTGCCAAGTGACACTTTCATTTTGTGAGGGGTGGCAAGTTTGTTTGGGCTAGAGCACCAGATGTTTCTGAAATAGCTGCCAAGAGTATTTGTGGGGGAGATAATGATCCTTGTAGAGCAGAAGGTTCACCAGATGTAGTGACAATGGAAGAAGCCGAGCTCTGGTGACAAGGGGGTCAGGGCAAATCTTTCCTCATATCTAATGCCTAACAATCACCACTATGGAGAATGGCCAAGGCTACAAGTTCAGGAATGCTTGTTAATGCTGGCAGTTGGCACAAATCAAGCTCACCCATTTAGTTTCCCACAAATGGCTGAATAATCTAGGAAATTAATGGAATTTCTCATTATATAATGTCTTTCCTTAACTCTCTAATGAAAGGCTGCTTAGTGTTGAGAAAAGAATGCTGTGTTTTGAATCAGAGAATCAGGAGTCACAGATTTCAAGCTAGAAGGGAATTTTGGCATCATTTAGTTCCACCTGATTATCTTATAAAGGAGGAAACTAAGGGTCAGAAATGGGAAAGCACTTACCCAAGACCACTGAGGTAAAGAAGAACAGAAGTGGGATGTAAGTACAAGTCAACAAGTTCCAAATTCAGCAATTTGGAAGGGGCCTCGGAAGTCATTGGGTCCAACCCACTCATTTTACAGTGACAGCTGAAATGCCTTCCCAAGAGACACAGGACTAGTAAGAGGAGGGTCTCAGGTACAATATGAATTCAAGTCCACTTGACTCTTACATGCAATGCTCAATTACCTCCACCCTTTGCCTTCTCTGAGCCTCACTTTCCAACTTTGTAAAGTGAAGAGATTAGACTAAAGGATCTTGAACTTCCTTTCCACAGGTGGGATGTAAATTTGTGACCTTATATTATGTATGTATCCCCCAGCACACCATGTCAGGTAAGAAGCAGGCACCTCCAGAGTGGCCATATGCTGTCGTTCTGCCAAGACAATCTACTTGGAAGAACTGCCATGTTAACAAAAGAAGAATTTCATCTCCCTTTGTCTCCAGAAAACAGAATGCCAGCAAAAGATAATTACTTTCCTTCCATAGGTAATGCACTGCTAGCTGGTGAAGATAATGCCTTTGCTCGGGACGGGCTGCCCTGGCATTTAATCACCTCCTTTCATGCACATGCTACAGTGGCAGCAGAGAGCCCCCACCTCAACTGTATCCAATGCAAATTATATTCCTAGGGGTGGGGGTGGGAGAAGCATTGACTCATCCTGAGAAAGCAGAAGGTAAATGATACACTACCAAATGTGGAACTGTAAAAGGAAAACAAGATGCTGCTGAGAGTTCTCCATGAACTACAACATTATCTCCAGAAAAAAGAGGGGGGGGCTCATTTTACAACTATAGATAGCTCACTATACCAGCCATATTGTCACAGAAGGAAGAGGTCAAAATGCAGGCCAGCTATCCGACCCTAGAGACTCTAAACAGCTCTCTGCTTCTTAACATCCTCCATACCCTTATTGACAACTAATATTTTAAAAAGCAAAAAAAGAAAAAAAACAAATAAGAATGTTCAACTAATACATATATATATATATGTATATGCATGTGTGTATGTCTGCAGCTGTAATATGTGTGTTTATGCACATAAACATGCACAGAGAAAGAACAGAAGCTAGACAAATTTCAAGGGAAAGTATTTGAAAATGAAAAAACCCAAGGCCAACTTAGGTCATTTCAGAGAGACTCATTGCCAGGGAGTGGGCCACAGAGTGGTCATCCTTCCTCCCTCCTCTGTAACTCTCAAAGACTAGGTACCAAATGTGCTAATCACGGAGGGATCACAATTATCTGCATTGGCAGAGGGTCTACACATGCCAACAAAATCAAGGATCTTTGGAAGTTTTCAAGAAAACAGTCATGAGGACAGGTCCCTTGGATACACTTTTAGAAGGAGATGGAGCATTCCTTTTACTTCATCTGCTGCATTGAACATTCGGGTCTCCATGACTGTCAAGGTCCCTTCCAGATCAGTTTGAATGGATAATAGCACAGCAGAATGGATAATAAGCCTATAGTCAGAAGATGTCAAAACCCAGCTCTGCTCCATCCTAGCTGCAAGAGGCAGCTATGTGTCACAGTGGGTGGAGTGCTGGGCCTGAAGTCAGCAAGACCTGAGTTCAAATGCAACATCAGTCAGACATTTTCTATCTGCGGGACCATGGGCAAGTCATTCCAACTCTGCTTGCCTCAGTTTCCTGAACTGTAAAACAAGATAATAAAAATAGTACCTACTTCTCAGGGTTGTTGTGAAGAGCAAGTGAGATCAGATTTGTAAAAGCACCTGGCACAAAGTAGATACTTATAAATTTTTTTTTCCCTTCCCTTGCCCTTGGATGGTTCACTTTACCTCTTGGAGCCTCAGTGTCTTTATCTATAAAACTAAGGAATTGAACTAGATGATCTTGAAAGTTTCTTCCAAATATCTCTGAAGCAACTGTGGAGGAAGGCAGACATGTTACCTTGTAGGGGATTCTCACTCTGTTCAGGGGTAACACTGCAATGGAGTGGGAAGAGCAGTGGCCTGGAGCCACATGGAGATTAGGCCTCAGGCTCTCTTACTGTCCATCAGCCACAGAGCCCTGCACAAGCCACATAGGCTCTTGGAGGTCAGATAATGGAGTCACAGTCATAACCACCAGTCACCTAAACTATTACAAAAGTCTTCTTCTTTACCTCACTGTCTAATTGTCTCCTCATTCTGAACGATCTTCCACTCAGCTTTTAAAGTGATTTTCCTAAGGAGCAAGTCTGACAATGTCACCCCCCTCCCTACCCCCACCTAAATAAATTGCAGGGCCTGCCTGATATTTCTAGGATCAAATAAGCTCCCCTACTTAGCTTTCCAAGTCTCTCATCACTTGGCTCCAGACTAGCCTTAAACTCCTTTCCATATTACTGCCCTTCATGCACACCATGGGCCAGCCAACTGAGTCTTCTCATGGTCACTCACACATAACACTCAATTTTTATGCCTGGATCACACTCACTCCTCATCTCTATTTCACAAAATCCTTTCTTTCCTTCAAAGCTCCAACCTTACATGAAGCCTCTCCTGATCCTTCCACCTTCTAATGCCTCCCCTGGCCTTCAAAAAAGAGTCTTGTTATCTATTGGGTATTTATTTAGTTTTATAAATGTTGCTTTTCCCTACTTATTACTCTCTTGTCTTTATCTCCACAGGGCCTGCCACATAGTATGCTTGAGATGGTAGAGTTATGAGTAACTATCTAATCCAACTATCTCATCTGACAAATCAGGAAACTGAGTTCCAGAGAGGTGAAGTCACTTAGCCAAAGCTAGACAGGACTTTAAGCTGCATAGCTTAGATTCAAATCCATGTTCTTTGACTCCAAATCGAGTGCACCATCATTGATGCTATAAAAAATAAAGAAAAGATTGCATTACTTAGCTGAAAGGTTGTTAGAAGTAACTGGAAAACTGGAAACTAGAAATCCTCTTATGAATGGGGACTATTTATTGTGATATCCATAAATTTACTATTGAACTTGAGAGTCTGTAACCTGACAGTGTGAGTGATGAAGACTGAACACGTTCTCAGTTTGCCAAAGGAAGCTCCTCACTCCTTTCCAATAAGTTGAACAAAAATAAAATAGCCAACTTTCCCCTCAGTTTACACAAGTAGTTGAGTTACCAGAAATATCTTCTCCAGGTAATAGAACCACCAATAGGGGGCACTACAAATCCAGTAACATCTATTTACATGAGTGTGACTGGGGCCATTCACATGTGGAAAGAATATTTGATCCTCTTTTGGGCAGAGCTGACCTACCTGTCCACAAATGGGACAAAACTAATGGGTTGATAGCCATTTTTCAATTACTGAAATGCAAAAAAATTATAGGATATATACAACAAACATCATATGATTAAGAAGTCTTTTTTTAGACACCATTGGATAATAAATTTAATCCAGGATGGTTATATCTGAAAAAAAAATGCAAACTCATGGTCTTGTTAGCAAAAAGAAAGATTTATTTTTATGATATGGCTAAAATAGACAGTGTATTTTAGGAAAGGAGTTCAACATTCTCTAGAGATGGTTGGATTAATGTCCAATTCAAAACAGAAAATAAGCAGAATCATTACTTAAAATGAAGGCTGTATGATTTTTTTCCTTTTGCATGTTCCAATAATGTCTATCTTGAAATGGGTGTAAGTTACAATCTCATATGCAGATACAGACACAATATAGATTTAGACATGTATACAGGTGATATAGAGATAGACATAATAGATATATTTAGATTCTCCCTATTTCTACACCAAAGAAATGATGTTTTGAGCTACTTTTTGCATAAAAATAATTAGAATAAGAATTCACTAAGTATGCTGCATTAGAAAGAATAGTAAGCTTATTCTGATGTAATAATATTGAAGATTTATATGGCATTTGGGGATTTGCAAAGTGCTTTAAGTTGATTATCTCATTTGATCCTCACATCAAAATGGGAACCACATGCTATCATTACCCCGATTTTAAAGTTGAGGAAACTGAGGCAGTCAGGTGCTTTAACTTGCCTACAGTCACAGAACTAGTAAATGCCTGAGGTAGAATTTTAACTTCCACCTTTCTGACTCCAAGTCCAGCATTCTATCCACGGAGCCATTAAAAATGAAACTGATGTTAAAGAGCTTTAAAAGTAATAATAACATAATTTAGATAGAGCTTTCATCTTTACGATGTATTTAACATATGGTATTTTATTTGGTTTTTACAACACGAAGTAGATGCTGCATTTGTCATTAACCTCCTTTTCACAAATAATAAACTAAAGTCTGAAAGAAGATGAGTGGGTTGCCTAGGGTCACACAGACTAGAAAAACATCTAAGATGGAATTCCAACCCAAATCTTCCTGATTCATCCATTCATGCAGCTAAAAAATGTTTAAGGATTTCAAATATGGCCTTTCATTTTGAATCTCCTATTGAAAGGTTGTTTGTTTGTTTTAAATTTTCACTCTATTTTACGGGTTTTAATATTTCAAAAGAGTCATTGCCTCCTTGGTTTGGACACTCTCCCTACTAGGGCAATTCACAATCCAACCATACCTTCTCATCCAGGATAATTCTTTTCCATTTCTTTCTGTACACTTTCCATAGGAGCCTGACCCAACATATCGGATGCTCCCTTTTGTTATTTTTCATATTTGAAGGGTCCCAGTGCAGCATTCCTGCCATCCATCTGTGATCCCTCCTTCTTCCCAATGTGTCTAACCAAGCTCCTTTTCTGGTCAACCATGTCCTTACATCATTGATCAATGATATGTCTCCATAACTAACATGTTACTTACTGGTTACCTGCTTACCCCTACCATGCACTTCTTCATCACCCTTTGACTGACCTTTTATTCTGATGCTACTGAAATCATGGTGTTCCATGATCCACAGCCAAGTAATATCACCAGGAAAAAATGACATTAAAAAGAAGATTTTTTGGTAATTTTGTTTTGTTTTATGCCAACAAGAAACAAGAAATATGTCAAGTGTGCCCTTATTTTCCAAAACTGAACCAGCCCAGTGAAATTTCATTGAATTCTTGGCCCAACTTATGCATCCAGTATTTTTCTGGCACACACATGTCAATGGATTAAGTGGATTGGTTGCCCACCCAACTGCATGGCATGATTTGAGCAATGGGTACTTTTGTTCACTTTCTTTTCCTGTTAGATTGCTTTGGTTGACTTCTGTCAAGTTAACTCAAAAATATGTCATGGGACTTGGCACTGTGTCAATTTTAAAAAAGAGTATCCCTACAATCTCTATTTTCAGAAAACCAGTGTCAGAAGCACTACCATTTGCATTCCATAGATGAGTAAACTGAGGCCCTAAGATGTCTCCTTGACCCGCCCATGGCACCAAATCTGGCAAGTATGAGAAGATCTGAACCCAGATCTTCTTGTCTCCAAGTGCAAAGGATAGTGTTCAGAAAGACCCCAAAATAGGGAGGAATGTAAAGTAGAAGGAAATGGGGCAAGAAAGGGACCAGAAAGCATATTAAATCTGGGGAAAATGAAGAGGAAGGAAACACAATTTTAACCCTAAATATTCTAATTATATTTGTTTTTCAACTAACCATTAAATGGGCTAAGTATTCTTTGTTTATGACCAACCACAATTCCAAAGGGCTCATGGTAGAACAAGTGATCCACTTCCATATAGAGAACTGATGAACTCAAAATGAAACACATTTTCTTCTCTTTCTTTTATTCCCTTTTTTGAGACCTGGCTAACGAGGAAAGTTGATTTGCATGACCATATGAATTTGTAACGAGTTTTGCATTTCTTGCCTTCTCAATGGGTAGAAGAAGAAAGGAGAAGGAGGAGAGAATTTGAAACTGAAAATAGAGTAAAATTGATTTTTTTTAAAAAAAGAATATTGTTTGCTTCTTTTAAACCAACTAATGTCACAGCATCCATTTGTCATCAATACAAACAATTAAGACAGAACTGGATTATAATTATACAGGGACAATACACTGTCCAAGGCCAAATATAACTTGTTCCAAAATATATTTCACAGTGTAACTATGTTCTTTTGATGTTATTCTGCTCCCACATTTATGTTCACTTGAATTGTTCCAACGGAAAAGACTAGGGATTAGGGGTCAAAAAAGTTTGATTTGGATCATGACTTTGCCACCTAGTTCCTGTATGACTTTAGGCAAATTATCTGACCTCTCTGGGCCTCAGTTTCATTATTTGCAAAAAACAAAATCTAAAAGTAAGGCCCTACATCAGATGATCCCCAAGATACCTCCCATATCCAAACCTGTCATCCTACAGATCAGATTATTGGGTTTCCAATTAGTCTTACAGCTGGATTTAAGAAATTACCTTTTAAAATTCACCATAGAAGATACTTTAAAAGCAGCCTATCTAGAAAAGATCTGGGTGTGTTAGTGGACTACAAGTTCATGATGAGTCAATAATGTAATGGGGATGCTTGCAATCAGAGAACAGCTCACTAGAATACAGAGGTGAGAATTCTATTAAACTCTGGCCAGGGCTGAGCACATCTGGAGTACTGAGTTCATTTCTAGGCACTACGTTCCATAAAGGACATTAAAATGCCTCCAGAGGAAGACAACAACCATGGCAAAGAGTCTTGAGTCCATGTCATGTGAGCATTGGTTGAAGGAAATGAAAATGTTTAGCCTGGAGAAGAGAAGACTCAAGGAAGGTAGGAGGAAAAGCACGTCAGGCATAGGGGAGAGCCAGCCCAAGGGCATGGAGACTGGAAATAGAGTGTCACAAATGAGGAATCACAAGAAGAACAGTACTTCTGAACCAAAAAGTACAAGGAAGTAGTAACTTATCCTAAAGTTGAAAAGGTAGGATGGGATGGGGCCAGATTGAGAGTAGCTTTAAACAGAGGAGAGTATAGCTGGTCCTAGAGGTAACGAGTATACTGGGTAAAAAGACAACCTACTCAGATCTACATTCTAGGAAAATTACTAGAGGGTGGCTTTGGAAGCGGAGAAATAATGTAGGGAGACAAACGTCCAAGGCTGGAAGTGATAAGGATCTAAACCAGGAGTGTGTCTGTGTGGATGGAGAGAAGGGAAGATGGGGGTGAGGTGTTGAGGAGGTGTTTGGATATTTGGGATGAGTGAGAATGAGTGGTGAAAGAGGAACATGAGGTCATCAACTTGAGAGTCTGGAAGGTTGGCGATGCCCTCAAAAGAAATAAGAATGCTTGGAAGAAGGGAAAACTTGGGAGAAAGGAGAAAAGTTATCTTAGCTGTGTTGAGTTTGAGATGCCTATAAAACATCCTGCTCTGAATATCCAATAGGAAGATGATGATATGGGACTGGAGAAAGGAAGAAAGCCTTTGGCTAGATATATACATCTGGGAGTCCCTTGAGATGATCACTAAATGCAAGGGAAAGTTACAAATTTAGGAGGGATGCAAGTACCAAGGTCTTAAACATGGGAACAGTGGACCTAATGGGCAAAGAAGAACCTTCATTCAGCATGTTCAGGAAGAAGTTGGATTGCCACTGCCCAAACTTGCTGCAACAGTGATTCCTTTTTCTAGGATGGGTTGGATTAGCCAGATGCTGAGATTCAAACTAATGCTGATCTTTCTCAAAATAGAATCACAATTTCCTGGAGGGCTAATTAGGCATTAAATAATCAAATCTTTAACCAAGTCCCTTAAACAAACAATTCCACCTATGTGTCTAGTTCCCCCACTGATAGAGATCACAGCCCCTCTGTGATTTAATAGGTGATTTTCAAGAGCTGGTGTCAGCAGTACAAGTCTGGCTCTGCTACTGGACGGCTATGTCACTTAATCTTTCTGGGTCTCAGTTTCCTCTTCTTAAAAATAGGTGGGTTGCACTAAAGGACTTTTAAGGTCTTTTCCAGCTCATTTAAGGGCTTACTACATGCCAGACGCTATGCCATGTATAGGGATGTAAATCAAGGCCTCTGAGAAGCTCACACTCCAATGTCAAGATAATGTGCGCCTAACTATGTACTCACAAGATACCGGCAGTGTAAATTGGAGGTAAGCTCCAAAGCAGAGAACTAGCAGTAGAGATACTGGTAAAAGGCTTCTTACAAAAGGTGGAAGTTGAGCCGAGTCTTAAAGGAAGCCAAGGACTCTAGAGAAGGAGAGAAGTGCTGACTTGGGGGCCAGCCAGTGCAAGGCATGGAGTCAAGGGTAGAATTTTGGGTTCTAGCAACAGGGAGTAGCCAGTTTGTCTGGAGTAGAGAGTACATGGAGGGAAGTCGAGAGTAAGAAGACTGGAAAGTTAGAAAGGGGCTTTAAAGGTCAAACAGATCATTTGATATTTGATCCTGAAGGCAACAGGGGGCCCTGGGAGTTTACTGAGCAAAAGAGGAAGGAGGTTACATGGTCTACCGTTCACTTTAGAAGACCTTCACTTTGCCAACCTTGTCCTAAAACTCTCCAACCTTAGCTGGATGAATTCCCTGATCCCAGCACATAGTTCATCCCTGAACCCCAAATGCGGGGTCTTTCCATGTCATTAGGACCTGTCATAAGTTGGGATCCTCCAGGGAGAACACAGAGTCACCTCCACCCCCAATGCAATACGGAGAGGGCTTCATTGGCTGTGCCAAGGAGAACACCATACAGGTTTAATTCATGGAGATCTATATGACCTTTAGTCCCTCTTTCTGCTCCAGCCACTTCAAAACCCAGATCTAATGCCATTTTAGCCAGCACAGTAATATATTATTGGTCAGACGGTTTATTTTCTGCAGTTAACTGGGAAATGTTACCTATTTTTAAACTGTCTCACTTCAACTTAGTTCTGTTTTGATCCTTATAATTTATTTTAAAGATCACACTGTACTGGCTCTTTGCTTTCTGAGTCTTAACTGTGGCCTTTGGCCAAAAGCAATAAGTTGTGACCTGGAAATTGCTGCCTTTATAAGCTTGTGTGCTAGGAGGCTTTTCATGGAATGCCACAAGAGCAGCTGCCACCCTGAGGAAGCTTG
This sequence comes from Trichosurus vulpecula, assembly GCF_011100635.1. Taxonomy (NCBI): domain Eukaryota; kingdom Metazoa; phylum Chordata; class Mammalia; order Diprotodontia; family Phalangeridae; genus Trichosurus; species Trichosurus vulpecula. The sequence continues at coordinate 14,328,029 of NC_050580.1, read as the reverse complement.
GCTTGGGGGATGTCAAGGAGCTGATCACACAGACCTGGTTGGAAAAAGCCCGAAGGTGGGAGGGTCTCAGCTGGCATCTGAGCCAGCCTGGAGGTAGAGGCCAATGCCTCAGAGTTCTTCCTTGAGGAGACTCACAGGAGAGAAGGGGATGTGACTCCTCAGACTTCCAGCCATAGCCTCAGCAGATAGGCCATCCAACACTAACCATGCCACCTCTAGCCTCTACTTCCACCCCTGCCAAATTTCAGTCAAGACAAGCCAGCCTAAATGATTGGTACACAGGCTTACCACATTACCTTATGGCCTCATATTTCCACAATGACCAGCCAGAGCTGATCCCAAATGGGGAGGAAGGCAATTTGGGTAGATCTCTTTAAGGATAAGCAAGGAGTAGCCTGCCTTCATCCTATGTCCCTCGAAGCTTCAGGAAGATAAAGCTCTGGCTAAGTGGGCCTCTTGGCCACCATTTCTTGGTCAGATCCTGAATCCTACATTATTCAGGGTAGTAGAAATACCAATTGAACTTGGTAGCAAAAGTTCAGGTTTTGAGTTAAAGCCAGTAATGATGATATCTAACAAATGAGGCTTCCAAAGTGCTTTACCTATGTTATCTTACTTGATTTCCACATTAACCCTGTCAGGTAGGTGCTGTTATTATCCTGATTTTGCACAGTGGGGACACTGAGGGTCAGAAAAGTTCATTGACTTGCCCCAAGTCCCAGAGGTGGTAAGCATCAGAGCCAGGATTTTAACTCAGGTCTCCACCACTCCAAGTCCACCACCAGGCCACTTAACTGACTAACTTGGCCACCTCTCTTACCTACTCATTGTGTCACCTTGAGTGAATGACTTCATATTCTCTGGAAGTCCATTTCCATGTATGAAAAATAAAAGACTTAGACATGGTATTCTTCAAGCACCTCAAGCCATGTGCCACCACCTAGAGGAAGTTTCTCTTGACAACCCCGTCCCTTTTGATGTTTTTTTCTATTCTCCTCAACTTATTGTGTACATGTTTACCTGTTTGGATACTGTACCTGCCACCCCTCTGACCTCCCAAAAACTGACTACAAGGTCCGTGAAGTCAGGACCTGGTATTCCTTGTGTCCTTGTGTCCCTCAGTGACAACCACCATTCCTTGAACACAGTGGTTTGGCAGGTGTCTAAGAGAGGCTCATTAAATTGAAATGCCTGGCTAGTGGGCAGTCTGAGAAGACTAGTTCAAGAAAGGCCTGCAGGGAAGGAAGGATCCTAGGAGAAGCCAGTGTAGAATAAGGTGGGACTATTTCCGATGAAGCTTAGGCTGTGGAGGACCCTGAAGGCCAGGCTACTTGGACTTAGGGAGGAAAAATGCCATTTGCAAATAGGTGTAGGTTGGATTACGGGTCGGGAGATAAGAAAGTATTAGTTAGTCCACATGGTCACAAGAGTGCCCTTGTAAGTCAAGGGCTGGCTTCCCTGGGGTGCTGTCTTGGAAATTCCCTTCGCCTGCGATGTATTTCTGGATTCCAAGTGTGGCACTCAGAGGTGCAATGCCAACTGCCACAACATAAATAGCTCCTTTCGCAGGGATGGAGAGCTATGTTAAGGAAAAATCATTTTTTTGTTGAAGGGTTGGCAACTTTTTTTATTTTTCTGAAATAGAATGTTCACAATATTCCCACTGCTTAAGAACCATGAGGCTTTAGAGAAAGATCTCATCAAACGTAGAGATCAGGGATTCCAATACCCTTATATGACAGTCGAGGAAACTGAAGCTCAGAGAGAGGAGAAACTTGCCCAAAGTCACAGAGCCAGTAAGCGAATGAACCAGGATTTGAACCCAGAACTTTGGTCTTTGCTGCAGGTGGTTCAACCTAAATCTGTGTGTTTCTATTTATAGCCAACTTAATTCTATGAAATATATTCAATTAAATTCAAAAACCATTTATCAAATGCCTCCTATGTGCTAGGCACTCTGCTAGGCACTAGAGATCCAATGACAAAGCTGAAGCAGCTTGTCCTCAAAGACAGAGGCAAACAACAATAAAGAAGATGGGGAACACAAAGTATGACAAATTAACTAATGGGGGAAGGGGGAGAGGGAAGACAAAGAAAGGTGTCATATAGGATGTGATGCTGCCTGAGCTCAGCTTTGTCTAGAACTAAAAATTCCAAGAGTCAGAAGTGAGGAGAGAGTGCATGCCTGGCATCGGGGAGGGCCTGTGCAAAGGCATGAAGGAAATATTAGGAAGTAGAATCTCGCCAGAGCAGGGATGGAGTGGGGAGGAGTCACGTGAAATGTGTCTGGGAAGATAACTCAGAGCAAGACTGTGAAGGACTTTCGAAAACTGGGGACTTTGAATTTTATCCCAAGGGCAAGAGGGAATCTTTGAAGCTTCTTGAAAAGAGAACCAACCTGTGATGTGCTTCAGGCCTATCCATTTGAGCAGCTCATTGGGAGATGGGATGGAGAGCTGGGGAGGAAAGGTTGGGCAGAGGGTAACCTAATAAGAAACTTCTCTATTTAGGTGAGAGGACCCCAAACTGGGCCAGTGACTGCCTGAGACAGAGAAGAAGGCACTGGGACTTTTGGGTAACTGGAATTAACAAGACTTTTCAACTTAAAAATTGTAAGAAGCTTTACTCTGGTTGTTGTTTAAGGAGCTCTCTCATAAATATACACAGCTGTTTATTTATGGAGGTACATGAGAAGTATGGTGGTCCACTGGCCTGTAGGTCAGAAAGACCTGGCTGGGTTGAAATCCTATCTCTGACTCTACTTGCTACATGGCCCTGGGTAAGTCCCTTGGCATCTAGGTGTCCCTGGCAGGCTCAGATCTCCCTTTATAGAGGAAGTTTCCTCATTGGGCACTCCTTGCACCAAAGGAATAACAAGTCGCATTTTTTAAAAAGCTACAAACTTATCTCACCAATATCTCTCAAGAGACTAGTCTCTGTGCCCTTTTACTGGAGGCTTTTGAGGAGAGAGGGAAACATCTGTGTACTTGTTTCCATGGATGGAGGCAGGGTATTCAAAAAGCTATGTGGGGTGTTCTCTTTGCCTCTTAACTACAGTTAACGACCTCATGAACAGAAGTAAGATCTTAGCAACACGAACTTCAACTTCCTTGTTCTCAGGTGAAGAAATGGAGATTTCATGACTTACTTTGTATATTTCTATATTTTCCTGTCTATCCACAGGTCACATTTCCCCAGTAGAATGATGACAGGGATAGTTTTGCTTTTGCCTTAACCTTGTCCCTAGAATCTTGTTGGCATTTAATAAATGTTCCTTGTATTGAAAGAATCGAAATGAGGGAGAAGTGAGACAGGTCCTTTGCCCATAGTCGGCACATAATAGGTGCTTAATAAATGTTTCTGGACTTCCAGTGAATTAGGAAGATTGCTTACCATGCCCCCCATTTAATAGATCGATAATAAGCACTAAATAAGGTCTAGTTGTGTGCCAGGCAGAGTTCTAGGTGCTGATAATACAGAAACAAACCAACTAACAAAAAGGCTGCCCCTTCCCTCAAGCGGAAACAAGCACACATAGAAGCAAATAGAAAATACATTCAAAGTAAAAACAAGCTGATTGCAGGGACAGGAGGGACTCACTGACAGCTAGGCTTGGAAACCTTCCAGAACTTCCCCGAGGTTTCACAGTTAGTGAGTGTCAGAGTTTCAACTGGAACCCAGATCTTCTGACTCCAGATCTGATTCTCCTCCCACCCTCCTGCAGTTTTAGTGAATTAGACACATCTCAGTTCTGATCATTAAAGGCAAAGTTTATGATTTCAGGTAGTGGATGAGAGAACTGGGAGGCTGGTGCAGGAGACAGAAATCACTGTTCCATATCTGCAATTAATAAGTGCTGTTAGTAACTGCTGAATCCAAATTAGCCCCCATGACTGCCAAGCTAAAGCCCACAGAGCTTTCACCATTTTTTATTCCAATTTCTGTCAAATCCACCTGGTATATATTGAGTCACACTATAATATGCTGACACGATTTAAAAAAAATCAATTGGCTGGGTCTCTAGGGCTGGTAGAGATGAATTATATTTGTGCAATAGAAATCACTTAACTTGGTTCTGATGGTAAAATCACACATTATGGCCATAAAATGTCTTGAAGAGCAAACTGAGAATCAGATTACAAATCTGATGGGTTGCATTTATTTTTTCTAATTTGTCCTGGAATTTCTTCCCACATCAGGAAAATTAAATATCTGAAGAAAACAGAGTGCTCCAGCTCTTTAATCATCAAATCCATGCCTCCCAATGCATCCAGATCATGGACCAAAGCTTCAATCATCACAATAGTTTTGTAAAATTTAACTAGACCATCTCCGACAAACATGCCTACAAATTGAATGATAAGCATAAGGGAAACGTGGCTTTGGAAACAAGATTGGAGGCAAAAATGTGGTGAGCTCATTCTTTAAGGAAAAAACCTTTTCTTATTTCAAGACTTCTTTTCCCCTTTGCTGCTAGAGACAGAAGGAAAAAAAGACAGCATTCTCCTGACTGATGGTGAATTTCTCTGCTTTAAAACCTTAAAGCTGATTTTCTGCTGTCAGCTCCCCTAACTAGTAACCAAGCGAAAGTTTGGCTCAGCCGTCTGTTCTCCAGCCCTGGTTTCCAAGGAAACCAGCAACTGGGTGAACAGGAGGAAATGTGAAACAAGGGATTGCTATTGTCACATAAGGATGCTGGTACAGCTTCCCTGTCCAGACCAAGGTCCCCTAATGTGAAAAAGGTAAACAGTATGGGGTCAGCTACTCCTCAACAGAATTCAGGGAGAAACTCATGGGCTTTAGGTAGCATCTCCTGTAAGGAGATTATTCTGAACCTGTCGCTGCCCTCTCCTCCTGATCCCTCCAGGAACAGTGATGTCTGCCTTCAAAGAAAAAGCTTCCACAATCTAGCTCAGCTATTTGGATGGGCCAGGTGGTCTTGACTGAGCAAGTCAGAAAGTGAGCCTCCATCATTCATCATTGGTAGGGATAGTATTGGTCAGATCATCATGGAGACTAATTCATTGGCTGGTTTTTCAGGCATAATTATGCAGTGACTCCCTCATTTCTCTAAGCCCTAGGTGGGCTAATATTTTAAGTTGTTATATTTGCAGAATTGTAGTGGGAAGAATAATGGCTATGAAGTCTGAACACCCCATTCCCAAACCCTAATTACTGTGCAATTTGGAGAATGTCACTGTACTTCTCTGTCTGAGTCTGAAAAAATGGGGGATAATAATGATGATAATGCTCATTTCCATGATGTTTGAAGTTTTGCTGAACGTTTTCCTCCTAACAACCTAGTGCAGTGAGCAGTACAAGTATTTCTCCTATTTCACAATGAGGAAACCGATGTTCAGAGAGATTAATTAGCTTGTCTGAAATCATACAACTAGCATCATAAGGGGTTTGGGGGCTTTTCAAACATTCCTTCTGGCTCTAAATTCTATGGTGAGATAAGAGAAGAGGGAGAGGGAAGGGGAAGGAAAAGGGGAGTAGGGAAGGAGGAAAAAGGAGAGAGTAAAAGGAAGAGGAGGGGAGAGAAACAAGAACAAGAAAGAGGGGATGAGAAATTTAGTTGGCTTGGCTGATTCAATCAAAACAAGTAACAGTAGCACATAGGTCAACACATAGACCTCTATCATGAAGAAAGAAAGTAAGACTCTTTAAACATCAATTTATTCCTAGCTTTTGATAAAATAATTATTTGTCATGCCACAAGACTGACTTCAAACATTCAAAAGGCACATAAAATGGAGATCAGCTTTATCCTCATAATTGAACTTGAGCCCCAGTGTCCTTTGCCTCCCTTAAAGTAGCCTATCTTTTCTCTGCAAGTATCCTTTGCCATTGTGGTTTGTGCCACTTGTGGTTTTAAGTATTTATGGGTCAACCACAGACACCCCTCAAATTCTATTCCTCATAAATGACAACCTATATCCCACCTCCATGCCTAGGTTCTCTTGGTTCCCCATGACTAGACCACATTCCCTCTTCATCTCTCTTCCTCTTACAATTCCTAAAGTAAGTTGCTCCAGTTTAAGCCCATTTTCTTATGCTGAGAAAAGCCTCTCTGTCATTTCATGTTTATCTTCCTATTTTTATCTAATTTTCATCCAGTTTTTATCTATCTGAAATTCGTCAAGCATTTTAGTTTCTCAGGCTGGCCCTTTCCATTGAGCATCTCCCCTAAAACATGAGTTCTTTCCCTCACTCACTGAAATACCAGGCATGCCAGCCTGAAGGCAATGCCAACTAGCCTTGAAATACTTGGATCTCTGCATCCCAGCCAAAGATATTTACCTCCCCATGCTCTTACTCAAATTTCCAAATACGAAATCCAGAAAAGCTCCATCCATGCACAATTTCTTATATTCCTCCTATATCCAGGGATACATTTATTCAGGATATTCATTTTTCTTCACAGAACAAACAAGATTCATCAGGGAAAAGAAGACCAGAGCCTGCTCAAAAAATCTTTAAGGACATTGTCCTCTCAGGCTCAACTGAATGCGTTCAACAGGAGATTCATGAAACAAAACAACCTTAGCCCAGAGCAGATCTGAAATGTGGCTAAGAAATTGAACATGACTCACAAATATGTCAACATATGATTTCAGAACAAGAAAATGAAACCAAAGATGGCAGAAAGATACCATGTGATCCAAAAACGGCAACAGTGTAGTTCAGAATGGATCAGCTCTTGGACAGTACTGAAGACTCTACTCTATTTCATTGGGACAATATGGCAAACCCTTTTGGAAAACTTCCAGTTTGGAGCAAGCACACTTGAATAATAACCAGCTCCAGAATGGTGGCAATAGAGCTTTCCCAGCACCCATATTCTGCCAGTGATTTGGGGGCCACCTATGAAAATAATACTGGTGAAGTCTAGCTTCAGTCTATAGGTTAACTAGAGACAATTAGGAGTTTTAATACCCACCCCATACACACATGGAATATCTCCCAAACACTTTCACAAACATGCAGCTGATCCACATCAAGTCAGAAGAAGACTATGATTCTCAGTGGGCCAGAGATGCTCAAACACAATTTTGAGATCCCAGTGGGGTGCATATATTCCAGGTATAATCTGGGCAGTTGATTTGCATGTGTGCATGCGCATGCCCACGCCCGCACGTGCGTGAGTACACACACACACACACACACACACACACACACACACACACACACCTCTTTCCAGACCTTTCTCTACCAATGGTTTTTTTCCCTACTGTGATCCCTCTCCTTTTGTGCATCTCTGTTATATGACTGGTGTGGTTATGAAGGTGTATCTTGCAGATAGAAGGTTTCAGCACTCTCCAGACTCTGCTGGCAACTCCAGGTTTAGGCACTACTGGACTATTCCAAAAGCCTATGAGTTTCAGAATCCTAATCTAAATGACAGCATGAAACAGCCTCAGCGGGAAGCAAAGGTGCAAAAAGCAAGTCATGAGAAAGGACATGTCAGTGGGATTTGGTGACTTAGTGTTTTTTGAACTAGAGTTTTGGTAAAATATTATCATTAGGCAGGTTGAAGCTAGTTGTCTTTCTGGATATTTATCCTTAATATATTCTTTTAATGGAGATAGAAAGAAGTTCATGATGTGCCTTCCCTCTGAGATTATCTCCCAATTTATCCTGTCGATGTCTGGTTTGCACATGATTATTTGCATGTTCTCTCCCATTAGATGGTGAGCTCACTGAAGGCAGGGACTGTTTGCCTCTCTTTGTATCCCCAGTGCTTAGCATAGTGCCTGGCACATAGTAGGTGCTTAATAAATATTTGTTGACTTAAAAAGCAAACCAAAGTGCACAGGTATCACTTCCTACCCTTGGGCCCTTCTTGACACCTCACTCCCCCACTGTCTAGTCACCAGCAGCCTCTTGAAATCCCTCTTGAAATTGCTTCATATAATTTTTGTATACTTTGTATTTACTTGACATCTCAGGATCAAAAGATCATAGCTGTAAAAAATGAAAGGCAGCTGACGTTAACTAACTCCCTTAGCTCACTTATCTGCACACCAGGTTTATCCCTCAGTAGAACGTCAGCTTTTTAAAGGCAGGAATTGTTTTGCTTTGTCTTTGTGGTTCAGTGCCATACACATAGCAGGTACAGAAGAAATGTCTGTTGAATTGAATTAAAACCAGCACCGATCATGCATCCAAGATCCCAATGACAGAAAAACTGGAGAAAGGAAAGAAATGGGGAGGGCAGGGAGACACTTGGCCAGACAGTCTAAGAGAGATAGGAAATAAGATGCTGGAGGAATAAAGTCAGCTACCTGTGCCCTGACCAGAACACCACCCCAACCCACAGGGTAAAATAGGGTTGGAGGTAGACTGGGGCTTGTACCTGTAGAAGAAGAGACCAAGGAAAAGCTAGGAAGCAGCCTTTAGCCCCTCACCACAAAGTTCCAAGTAACAAAAGAGCACAGGAGAGGAGTTGTTTCTCCCCATAAGCCCCAGGGGAAATAACTTTCTGAAGGGCTGTAGAGCTAGGATTTCTTCGACTTCCTCCCATAGCCCAGTATTTTTCTTTTGGGCTGCTACTCTACCAGAAATCACATTATCTGTAAGATTCAGTGCCCCACCCCCAGCATAGCATTTGAAATTGTCAAATCTCCCCTTCCCTGCCCAGGCCTTCTTCAAGTACAGGGTTCCTAATTCCTGGCCCAGTCAACCTTCAGCACAGGCTATGATAAGCTTCTCTTCCCCTAGCATACGTACAAATGTGGTCATTACCAGCACATCACCATGGCTAAGTGCTAGGAACTGTACTGGGGGTCAAGATGGGCTCTTAGCACTTATTCAACCAAATGGCCTTGAAGAGTTTGGCCTTTGTTTCCTTTGATTAATTCAATGTCTTTGATTGAGTCTTATTAGGTGCTAAGTCCCAGGCCCAAACCCCTATCTATTAGATGCTAAGCCTATGTGGGTGTGAATTGGTAATTAAGGTGGGGCTCCAGGTGGGGCCAATGAAGGGAGGTCTGATTACATCTTCCCTCCCAAGTAGGCCCAAAACCCCTAGCTATTAGGTGCTAAGTCAATGTGGTTGTGAAGCCCTCAAGGTCCTAGGGCAAGGTGCTAACTCCAAAGCCAATAGTAAGAGCTTAAGTTCTGGTCACTCAGATGACATTTGATGATGGCTAAAGAGTGCATAAAAAGGGAAGACAGAGCTATTTGCTTAGGGCTCTCACTCTTGGTGGTGTGCTAATGTGAAGACTCTGGGCAGCTGTAGTTAAGAGCCCTCCAGCTGAGCTCAGATGTTGATGCTTTTTGGTAACTATGAATTGTATTTGGTCTCTCTGTAATTTGTTTGTATTTGCTCTGAAGTTCAGGGTGCTGGTTTTTTCCTCTGAACTAAGTGAATGATATTTGTATGCTGGATTTAAGTAAGATTGTTAACCCCTTAACATTGCTTTCCTTAATAAAGCAGATCAAAAGAACCTGGGCTTGCAGTGTTCTGTGAGCTGGTTGTTGTTGGTTTTACACCCCCACAGCAGCTGCTAGCCGGATTGTTGAAACAGAACCAACATGTACAATATCCTCTTTTTATTCAATGCATTTGCAATCTCTTGGTTTACAGTAGTTTCTGGTAGCAGCCACTAAAGACATTACTGGCACTTCCCTGTAATTCAAGGAGTCTGCTTTGAGTCCCGAGTCTGGGTTTCTGGGCACTGTGGGCAAATACATGAAGGGTCCTCATGGTCCTGGCCCTCAAGGAGCTGACACAATCATAGCATGTCAGAACTGAAATGTACTTTAAGAATCATGGATTGAAATGTGCTCATTTTACAGGTGAGAAGACTGAGCCTCAGAGTTTAAGTTACTGGCTCAAGGTTAAGCAGCTATCTAGTAAATGCCAAAGCCAAGATTTGAATCCATACCTCATACCTTCCAAGGCAGTGCTTTTCCAATGGCAATTTTGTGAATTTTTTTTAAAAAGAGACAGCAAAAAAATAGGGAGATCAGAGCTGGTTACAGAGGTGCCAGAATAAGGTGTGCTAGTAGAGGAATGATAACTCCCATTCACAGAGTGCTTTCAGGTTTATAGAGTGTTTTCCCCACTCAGTTTACTCAGGCAGGCAGAGCAATTTCATCACCTCCATTTTGTAGATGAGGAAAATGAAACTAGAGAAGCTCTCATATACAGAAAGAAGCAGAGGTAGATTCAAATCTAAGTCATCCTGAATCTAGGTTTACTCCCCTATTATATCACATTGCCTTTCTGATGAGAAGAAGGCTGAATCAGGAGTCAGAGGACTTGGGTTCAAATCCCAGCTCTTCCTTGGGGTACAAAGACTATGACATATGGTACCTATCTACACGTAACTAAGAAACTTACAGCCTGGATGTCCCGTCCACATGGCAGTGGGACAATAAGTAGGAAGGTCTGCAGTCTTCTCAACAAGAATAACCACTGACCACCCAATAGAATCATGGAATCATTTTTTTTCACATTAGAAGGGACCTTAGGTCATCTGGTCCAACTCCACCATTTTTCAGATGAGGAAAATGAGGATCAGAGAAGTTAATGCCTTGCCTAAGGTCTCACAGGTGAAGGACCTGAATTTGAATCTCATTTATGCCACTGGCAGATTGCACGAAACTAGGTGCCAATAGTAATACTATAGAACAGAAAAAAAGACACAACTGTCTTCTGGACACAGAAGTGGGCACTACTCAGATAGAATGGTATCTACGTATGTACATATATACATATGTATGTATGCATTTTACCTTGATACAGTGAAGACACTGGATATTTTTCTCCAACTGTTTTTCTTTGCTATAATAAAGGGCTCAATTCTGAGGAAGAGAGGAGAGAATATTTCCAGAAATGACCATGATGTAAAAGCAAAGGTCATCAATAAATGTTAAAAAAAAAAATCAGAAATCAATGGACCCACTTAAGAAACCTATATGCTGGCCTATAAACAGAGAAAATATGTCTCTGTACAAAATGCATCATAATTTCAGGAATGAAATCTCCTAGATTTCAAAGACATTTCTAAAATATGCCTGGAGACTTGGAAAAGGCAAGCAGCAATTACTCAGTCTAGAGGCCAGCCCCAGTGCTCTCAAGGTTTAACTTCGGAACGCCTCCCATGCACAATCTCTCCCGACCAATATAGCGAAGAAAAGCCAAATAAACCTCACAGGATGGCTTGTCGAGTATTCAGGGTGTGTTTTAAAGCACAGCAAAAAGAACCCTTTGCTAATATACAAATCTAACGAATAAAAGCACTTAGTAGTGCATGACCCTGCTAAGTAGGACACAGTGTTTTCAATGATGAGTTACTTAAATGCTCTCACCTCTTAACAACATCTGAGCTATATTTATTCTGTTTATACTTCTGATCTGGGAAGTGTGCAAACACTTGGCAAACGATGTCTTAAATGGTTAATTCCCACCAGGGACCTCTATTCCAGATCGGCCCTTCCAACAGTTTTGGTCTTTGTTCACTGCTCTCATCTCCATCTTCTCACAGACTTCCCCTACCCCTTCCCTAAGCTCCTGAGGAGAGAATTACTGGTTGAGTAAGTTTTCTCTTCTCCAGGTTCCTTGTCTGTACCCTCCCTTCACCCCAGGAAGGATGGAACTCAGGTCTCTTCCCTGCATCCAAGCTCTTTCTAGGCATATGAGTAGAAGGGAGCCAAGATCTGGCCTGACTCCCCACCAGACATATACTCTTATGTTAGGAAAGGGATCAAATAAGAAAAATACTGTAGGAAGAGAACATTGACTTGCTTAAATCTGAGTACATCGCCCCTTGCTCAGGGAAATGTGTCATCTATTAATTTCTTCAAGAAGCACTTACAAACAACCACAGCGCACCAGGTTCTATGCTCCAAAATGCTAAAGATAGAAAGCAAAACTGAGATAGTCTTTGTCCTCAAGAAGCTTACGTTTTCTTGGGAAGAAGTAGCTATAAGTAAACAGGGGATATGTACAATGTAAATGCAAAGTCATTTTCAAAGAAGTGAAGTCATGAACAACTGAGGACTAAATAAATATACATTAGTACATGTTTATATGCATACATACACACATGATACTGTGGACAGAGCACTGGACTAGGAGTCAGAAAGATCTACTTTAAATCCTCCCTCAAATGCTTGCTAGCTATGTGACTCTGAGCAAACCAAACTCAGTTTCTCCATCTGTAAAACGGAAATAGTAACAGCCTGTGTTTGTGCTGCTGAGCCAACAGGACTGTCGGGAAGGGACCTCTACATCCTGTTCCAGCTCCCAGTCTGTGATTCTCTGTTCTGATGAGGTAGAGAGGATGTGATAGGTGGCTTTTGTGAAGAAGGAGGATTTGCTTTATACTAAGAATGGAGCAACAATATCACACTGGAAAAGTGTGGAATTTGGAGCGAAGGCTGTCCCAAACTCCAGCTCCTCTGTTTACGATCTGTGTGGCTTAAGGCTGGCCACAGTCTATGTGAAGTACAGTTTTCCCATCTCCTAAATGACAGGGTTGGACTAGATAACCTCAAAATGCCCTTTCCATTTGAAATCAATGGCTCTAAGTGGCAGGCAGATCCATGCTTCATGTATGGGAGAAAACCCTAAAATGGAACTATCCCCAAATGAGCCACTTTGGGAGGTAGTGCTCCCTTCTCCACCACCCCATTGCTGTAGAGGCTGAATGGCCAACTGTGGAAAATGGTGTGAAAAGATCCTTTGTCAGATAGGAGTTTGTACAGGCTGGGGCACAGGCACAGACGTGGGCTTTGGCTGGGACCATATTCAATGTCTCTCCAGCATCACAGAACACCAGAGTTGGAGTTACTCTAGCAAAGCCCTTGAGAGCCCAAGATCACCTCAACATTGTGATAAAAAAATGTCTTTCACTCTGTGAGCTCCCTCAGAGTACTAAACACATCCAATTGACAAAATCTGAGAGACACAAATCTTTTCAGGAAGCAGTCTTCCCTCCAAGGCTGCCAATTTCTCATCCAGGTAGCAATTTTCTTTAACTCTATATGCAGCCCACTATATATCATGGAACTGAAATACAAGAGTCAGCCTGAGTGAGAAAGGCAGTCCATGCTTGCTGGATACTATCAAAAAATTCCCTTTAAGTCCCACAGAAAATAACTGAAATTGCTTTTAACACTAAGGCTTTCTTCCATGAGCATGGCAGAAAAAAAAGATGAAGAGTATTAATTTTAAGTAAAATTGCTTATTTTCCTGTTGACAGCCATAGAGGAAACAGGGAATTACCAGCTACTCTAGCTGTGCCCACATAAATTGGGTGATTTCCTTCATTGGCTTTATCCTGGGAAAAGAGTTTGTTCTTCTGTGTACAATGACAAAAACACAGGGAGTGAAGCTACCTGATCTAAACACTTTAGGGGTTCAGGCACAAGACAGAAATGAGGGTTTTTCTCTGTGGACAAAGTAAATTGTGGTATTGCTGATTTCGGCTCTTGGAAGGACTAGAGGAGGAGTGTTGGGTAATAGAAAAAGCACCAAACTAACAGACAGGAGACCCAGGGCTCTGATCCCAGGCCAGCAATTAATGCACGGTGGAATATTACACAAATCACTCAAACTTTCGGGGTCTCAGTCTGCTCATGTGGAAAATGGCTGGCTAGACATTTTTATAGACTTTCTGATTTGGAAAGGACAATATAGAACACCTAATTCTGATTCTATCCTTTCTGAACCAAGAGGCATCATAGTGTAATGGAAAAGGTCTGAATGAGAACCAGAGGTACTGGGTTCAAATCCAAACTTTGACATTTAGTACTTTAGTGGTATTGGATACATTGCAAGGCCTCAATTGGGCCTCTTTGGGCATGCCTCAGTTTCCTTATAATCAGAAAGAGAAGATTAAATATCCTTGACCTTGAAATGTATGACCCTATGAAAAAGTTCTATCACAGCTGGACAGTCCACTAGTACTTGCCTGTCAAATGGCTGTGCAGTCTCTGCTTGGAGACTTCAATGAGAAGCATAATGCAGTGGAAAAAGCAATGGATTTGGTGTCAGAGGACCTAGGTTCAAATCTTACCTCTGCTTTTGACAACCTGAGTCACCTTGGACACATCTTAACCTCTCTGGGAATCAGGGATTAACCATAGCTTGAAGTGTGGGGTCCTTTGGTCCTGAGGCAGGCCATTTCACATTAAGAGAGCTAGATTTCAGAAACACCCCGTCCTTTTGTGTCTTGGACCCCTCAGACAGTCTGATGAAACCTAAGGACCTTTTCTCAGATTAACATTAAGGGCAAAAAATAAAAAGATAAGATTACAAAAGAAACCAATTATACTGAAATACAGTTAACAAAAGAAAATTTGAGTTCACAGACTCCAGGTTAGGAACCCTGATTCAAATTATTAAACAGTTTATCCTGACTTCAAGCATCACTCAGACTTTTGCCCATTTGCACCCATTGTGCTCTGGGACCAAGCAGAATATGCCTTGTCCTTCTTCCATGTGACCGAAGAACATAAAGATCCTTGAGGGCCAGCCAGTTGTTGAGCTCCTCTGGGCCCAACATGATGCACAGAGCAAGAAGTTAGCAGGCAGGGCAGCTAGGTGGTGCAGTGAGTAGAGCACCAGCCCTGGAGTCAGGAGGACCTGAGTTCAAATCCCGTATCACTTGACACACTTACTAGCTGTGTGACCTTAGGGAAGTCACTTAACCCCAATTGCCTAGCCTTCCCCCCTCCAAAAGAAAAAAAAAACAGAAAACAAACAAAAAAATAAGTTAGCATGCTCTTCTTGCACTCAAGTACATCTAGTTAGAGTCTTGAGTCTGATGTTAACATGACTGCATTCGAATCCTGACTCTGCTATTTCCTGCCTATCAGGCACTGGGAAAGCCCCTTACCTTCTCTGGGCTTGTTACCTCATCTGTAAAATGAGAAGGTTGGACTTGGTGACCTCTATGTTCCCTTTAACTATCTAAAGCTGTGATCCTAAGAACAGGTGCCCTCCATGACTTCTCTCAGGCTAAATATCCCCAGTTCTTCCCACCATTCCTCTTCTCTGATCCCTTCCCCTTCTAAACTGCTGGCTGCGCCAGGTACCTAGGAACCAGCTCAGACCCAAGTGACCCAAGGCCTTTCTCTTTTCAAGATTTCTGGATGTTGTAGCTCAAAATAAAAGAGTCCCCATTCAAAAGTTTATGATGATACTGGGCCACACCTGCAATTTTGCCTGGCCCACCTATTCCTGTAGCCATTGGTGCCCTCCGCTTCTTCTCTGATCAAAGAACAAACATGAATAGGGCCTCCCCACCCCCAGGAGCTTATACTTTAATGGCAGATACAGCATAAAAACACGAAAAGTTGCTCAGTAAGTACAATACATTATCAGGGGTGAGACAGCAGGGAAAGGTCTCATGTAGGAGGTAGCAGCTGATCTGGGCTTTGAAGGAAGCTAGACATTTTATGACTTGGAGATGAGAAGGGAGAATAGCTCATGCTTGGGAGCCAACCTGTTCAAATGCCTAGGGGCACATCAGCCAACAGCCTTTATTAAAGAATACCATCAACCTCCCACCTGCCACCTGCCGTGCATTTTCTTTTCTATATCCACTATGACTACTGGGTGCAGAGGACTGGATGAGCGGATGTGAGAAGGCAGAAAGGCAATGGTCAGAATGTTTCCTGCCTTGAACAAACACTCGGTAAGCATTATCATAGTATCGTTCTTTAAAAACTGCATTCTGTCGATGACTCGGGTGAAGTACGATACTTGCTTTGGAGTACGTGAAGGGCTGTCATGTGGAAGAAACTGAGATGTGTTTGCTTGGTCCCAGAGGGCAGAAGCAGATGCAAAGAGAGGAACCTACAAAGAGGACAGTTTCGGATTGAGGTAAAGGAAAACTTCCTGTCCCCTAGAGCTGTCCAGACATTCAGTGTGCTGCTTTGGTTGGCAGCAACTTCCCCGCCACTGGAGAGCTTCAAATAAAGGCTGGAGAACCATTGGTTGGATAGGTCATAGATTGAGTTCTTGGCCTGCTGTGGGTCAGACTAGATGGTTTCTTGATTTCTCTTTTCTTGCTTAGGTTTGTTAATTCTGTGATGGTTCCATAGCAGTGAAAATCATGAGAACACTCAACTCACTGGTTTGGCACTTGTCCCAAGATGCTGGACATGGAGTGAGGGTGGGGGGAAAGAATTCCCTGACAAGATCCCATCCTCCAACCCTCAGACTCCAGCCACCTTAGCCCTAGTTACTTGAGAGCAGTTAGGAGTTTCCCTGGATCATTGACCAGGTGCCTAGGGACCTTTTAGGGAACAGTTTCATTTAAGTGGTGAGAACAAAAGCCAGACTAGATGGGATTGAAAAATTTCTCCTTCAGGAGGACACAGAGGAAATTCCATGATGGCACTCTAGTCCAGCAAATCAGAGGTTCCCCTGACTATCCATGCTAGGATTCTCATATTGTTGCCTGAGTAACTTACCCAGTTCCAACATGTGGGACTTAAATGTGCCAATCAGTAGTGCAGCTAATGTTTTAATTTGTAACATCCAGCAATAGATCTAAGAAATAGCTAATCATCTCTGAAATTCATTTCTATCCATTCCTGCCCATTCCCAAAAGGAAGATAACTATTCATAAACTGAAATTTGATTCTTGATCCCCTGCACAAGCTAAAAATAAACATTGCCACTCAACTCCTCCTGCCATAGTTCACCTGGCTTGCAAACCAGTATGCTTTGCAAGAGATAGGACTGACTTATCTGTACAGAAAGGTTTCTGGGAAATCATGCTAATCCTCTTACACCTCAGAAGGGTTAGAAACACCAAGTGGAGTCATGGGAACTGACTCAACCAGAATTAGGCACCTCAATCTCAAGATCACCAAAATCCCATTCAGCATATTTGCTTTAGGCCCACTGGTATGAGAACATAACAACAACCAACCAAATGAACAGGAATTTATTAAATGCTCACTATGGCCCTAAATTGTGGGTCCTGTTGGGCAGAAAAACAATCTTTCCCTCAAGGTAATTCCATTATTATAATGGAATTGCACAGCCAGATTGTCTTTCTCCGAGGTTTATTCTACTGATATGGCACTGATTTTACTTGGAATGGTTTGACCTGAATTTACAACCTTCTCTGTGGGAAAAGCCAAAACAAAACAAGAAACCTCCTTAATTAACCATATCTAGAAAACTCTTCACTTGAGATGGCCGGGTCTCTAATTTCAAAGTAGTAGGTGCTTAATAAAGGCTTCTGCTTGAAGGAAGAAGCACTTGAGCTAAGGTGTGAAGGGAGCTGAATGTTCCAAGAGGCAGAGGTGTAGAAAAAAGAATATTCTTTCCAACTATGAGAGGACAGGGCCCAGAGGCAGGAAAGGTGTGTCATGTACAGAGACTGATGAACAGGTTGGTTTGCCTGGAGGGCAGAGTGCATGAGGAGGAGGAGGAGGTAATTGGGCTAGAAAAGATGTGGCATGGGGCTTTAAGCACAAAACAGAAGAGCTGGTACTTTCTCTTTAAAGCAATTGGGATGGCATTGGATCTTCTCAAACAAGGATGTGTCCTAATCAAGCCTGGACTTCAGAATCTCAGTGTGTATTCTTTATGCAAGACAGAAGTGGGAGAAAGTGGATAAAGGAAGACCATTTGGGAGGCTCTTGGAGTGGCCTAGGCCAGAGGTGATGAGAACAGAAGAGTGGACATAAATGATGAACTTGCAAAGCAGAGAAGGATCTAACTGAAGAGAAGGAAAAGGGAGTAGTGTCACTAAAACCCAGGGAGGAGAGATTATCCAGAAGGAAAGGGTGATCAACAGTGTTAAATGTGGCAGGGAGGTCAAGAAGGATGAGAACTGGGAAAAGGTGACTGGATTTACCAATTAAGAGATGCCTAAGGACCTTTTAGGGAACAGTTTCATTTAAGTGGTGAGAACAGAAGCCAGACTAGAAGGAGTTGAAAAATGAGTGGGAGGTGAGAAGCTGGAGGTAATGAATATCTGTGAGAAGAGGAGCATTGCTAGGATTGTTTGTCTCCAGGAAAGACAGACAGCTATGCATGGGCAACACAGCCTGCAAAGACCAAACACCAAATGCTTCTGTTGGTTTTTGCTTCTCCCACCTTCACCCACTCCAGCTATAAAGGAATGCTCAGGCTGATTTCTTAGCCTATTACTCTGTGCTGGTGCTGTAGGTGGGATACCCAGGTGGCTGGAGAAGACTGTCTGATGAAAGAATAGAGTGGATGTGTATCCAGGGGCAGAAAGAACATGTGAATGGAGGGTGGCACTTAGCGCTGAGTTTGAATGAGCTCGTCTTGGGAGTGTATTCCCAAAATGCATTTTATCCCCTTGGATATAAATCTCAGAAACATCTGATATCTCTAAGAATTTTGGAATATAGAAAGACTGGGTCTTGGGGCTGATATAAGTTAGCACACTCTCCTGAGACTTCAAGGGTCTGTCCTTCTCAGTTCTGATCCCCATGGAGTAAGTTCATGGATGTTGATGACAATAAGCCCAGAATATATCTGACACCTCAGATGACAAGGTGTAAGCCTTAAAGACCCTGTAGAGACCTTCTGAAGATGTGATGGCCTCCATAAGGAATACAAACCACTCAAAGAAGTCAGTGGCCCTAGAGCTTGGAATTAGTGTGGGAGATGGGAGTACTGGGAAAGGTATCCATTCTTGATATAAAGGCAAAAAGAGCCCTTTCTCTCCCTAAAAGGAGCTTAAAGATCTCCCAGGGCTGGGGAAAGAAGAGGTTTTGATAGTCATGAGGTTTACTGTTAAATTTGGAACCAAATTTGCTGAATTAACACTGTGGGACAAGGACCCATAGTTCCATCATTGATTTTGAATGTAATTCAAAGAAACATCCAAATGGATTGAAACAATTTGCCAAATAAGATTTTGTCTTTTCCCATAAAACTAGACACAGACGCAGTTTCTTTTGTCCTATGCAAAAAGCTTCAGTTCATATTTCCTCAATGCTACTGCTAAGCCATTATCTCAGCCCTCTGAGCGATCCTGCCATGGCTGTCATGGCTCTACTCATCCCCAGTCTTGCTGTCTTGGGCCAGGCAGCTGCTGAGATGCACTAACAAAGTCATTAACACAAAGCATTTATAGACCAAGATTAGTTTCTGCAGCTGATGTTCTCTCTGCCTAGACAGCATATATTCAACTTGTGATGAATAGTTCCCAGATAGAAATCCATTATCAGTGAATAACTTCCCTCTTGCTAAACACTGCTGAAAGCAGCGATGGCCCTTCACGCCAAATGTTCCTGACATATTGAAACGAAATCATTAACATCTTTAAAAATGCATTGGCCTTCACAGGAGCCATGTCATCATCTGTGGTAATGACAACCCCGAGCATGAAAAGTAAGATGTTAGTTATAGCATTGAGTGTCAAGAGCACAGGAGGTGAGACTCCTGCTGCTGTCCCATCATTTCAGTCATGTCCAACTCTCCATGACCCCATTTACAGTTTTCTTGGCAAAGGTACTAGAGTGGTTTGCCATTTCCTTCTCCAGCTCACTTTACAGATGAGAAAACTGAGGCAAACAGGGTTAAGTGACTTGCCCAGAGTTATACAGCTACTAAGATTCTGAGGACAGATTTCAACTCAGGCCTTCTTGACTCCAGGCAGGGTACTCTATCCCCTATGCCAGTTAGCTGCCTAAGAGTTGTACTATAGCATGCTATATACTATGCCTGGATCAGACCACTTCTCAAACACAATTCTGCACCCAGAATCACATTCTATAGTTGACAAGCCAAGGAGAAGACAACCCCAGGGGTGAAGGAACTGAGGTCCAGGCCATATAAGGATCATTTAAAGAAACTAGGCTTGCCCAGACTGAAGAAGATAAGACAGAAAGGGGGACATAGCAGCTGTGTTCAAACATTCAAAGGACTATTGAGTAGAAAAGAAATCGACCTTATTCTCCTTTGTCTCAAAGGGCAGAACAAGGAACAATGGAGGGGGCATCTATAAAGAGATGCCTTTAGGCTTGGTGTCTAATACTTAAAGCCGTCTGCCTTGGCAGGTACAAGGGTCCCTCTCAGTGAAGGTCTTAGGCTGGATGACTCAGGATGTTTGGCAAGGATCTTTAGTAAGGTTTGAGTTGAACAGGACAGTCTCTGACATCCCTTCAACTCAGATCCTGTAATTCTGTGTCACTACCTTTCCCATCAACTAGTAATCACTAAATGCCTGCAGTGTGTCAGCTGCTGTGCCAGGCAATGGAGATGCAAAGAAAGGAAATTTTGAGGAAGCCCTCAAGGAGCTTCCATTCCACCAGAAAGGTAACACCTGCCTTCGGGGAAGAGCCACAATCACTAACGAAAGGTGGTATATGGCTTCATCTTTCCCAGAAGCAGGGCTCCACATTATTTCTCAGAGATTTTCAAAATGATGCTGTGCCCACCTCCTACCCCCACCGAGTCCTAGATTCCTTTGTGTGTTTCCTTCCTCCGTTAGAGCATAAGCTCTTTGAGGGCAGGGGCTGTATTGTGACTCAACTTTAACCCTGAATTTATAGCACTTTAAGGTTTGCAAAGTGCTTTGTGTGTGTTGTTTGATTCTCAAAACAGTCCTGTGAAGTATATGCCCCAGTTTAATAGATGAGGAACTAAGCCTAAGAGAGGCCAAGTGATTCGACTACTATCACACAGCTGGTAATTGTCTGAGGCAGAATTCAAACTCAGGTCTTTCTGACTCCAAAGCCACATTCTGTCTACTAGGCCATCTAGCGACTATGGTATTTGTTAGGCAGCTAGGTGGTATGGTGGATAAAGAGCAGGCCCTGGAGTCAGGGGGACTTGAATTCAAATCCATCCTCAGACACTTGTTAGATGAGTGATACCTAGACAAGTCACTTAATCTCTATCTTCCTTAATCTTTGTCTCTATCAACCTTTATTTGTAAAATGGGGATAATATTAGCAACTCCCTCCCAGGGATGTTGCAAGGATAAAATGAGGTTGTATTTGTAAAATGCTTTGTAAAGCTCCATATAAATGCCATTTTTTATTATTAATGCTACTTAGTGTCTGGCACATAGTTCACATTTAATTAATGGATGAGAAGACATAATAAATGCCTTGTCGTCCATTTATTAAAATATTGATAACAATTCAATGCATTTATATTTTATATGCCATCAGGTATATGGGACATAGAATAAAATGAACCCTAAAGGAAATGATAAAAACCTTTTTACAGGCATGCAGTCCCCTTAGAATGCCACCTAGAGAATTGGAGACTGAGACTGACAAGATCCTTCCCGCAAAGCAAGATCAAATCTGTCAAACCATGCTAAATTTCTTGTATTGTACTTTTGGCTTTTTTGATCACAGTAAAGTGTCCAAGAAGACAAAACTTGTAGCAAACTTGTCTGATTCCAGCTTCATGAAGCTCAGAGTGCACGTTGGGTGCCACCTTCAAGCGAAAGTATTTCCTTAGTAGTTAACCTTCTGACTCTAACCCTGGCTGACTCTTCTGCTCTCCCCACCCCACCTTCAAAAAATTTTTTTGTTACTTTTTAATTTATTTTTCTATGTACATTTTTATCCCCTCCCCCTTCCCACTAGTAAAGGACAGAGGGCACTTGAGGGCAGCGACTGTATTTGAGTGTGTAATCTCCAATGAATAATCCAATTCCTTGCAAAAGGTAGATGATTAATATTTGTTCAATAGAATTAAAATGAGTAACATTGAGAGGCAGCACAGGGCAGCAGAAGGTGCACTGAACTTGGAAGGCTGATCTTAAATTTATGGGATCCAAGTACAAAATCTGCTTTTGCTCCTTACTAGTTCTGACACCTTGGGCAAGTCATTTAATATCTCTCCTCTGAAGTAGAAAGACACCTTGAAAGTTACCTCCAGCCCCAGATTTAGGATGCTATAATCATTGGTGACTTACAAGCAATTAAACAAAGCAAGAAATTGACATGGCCTGGAATGGATGGTAACACGAAAAACTTTGGTTTAATTTGCAGTGAAAAAGTCAAACTATGGTATGTGACACCTGACACTAGTATTGGGTTCCTTCTAGAATGAATCAATGAAAGATTCAAAAACCAGTCACTAAGCCCAATGTTCCAGGAACCAGTTAAGTGCTGCAGATGCACATACAAGTAAACAAAATGGTTCTCATCCTTAAGGAGCTTAAATTCTAACAGAAGAAGATGATAGACTTCGGGAAGGAGAGGATATGTGCCCTTGGTAACATGGTTTGGAAATCCATGGGAAATGCCGTGGCAGCCTGATCCTGGTCAAGATAACTCAACTATCAGAACCCAGGGTGCTAGAGGCAGAGTCCAAGTTTTGTTGGGGAATGGATGAGGAACTTGGCCAGGGAGCAGGTTTAGACATTGCTAAAGCATGGCATGGTGGCCATGGGTACTTGTACAAGTCAGGGGGCAAGCTCCACTTTTTTGAGGTTCATATTTTCTTATCCTACTCCAAAGCCTTATCTCTAGACCAGTGAAGTCCAAACTCACCTAAGTCTGACCAAAGCTGAAAAGGCTTTGACTATAAGACCAGTGACAGAGTTGGTGACTATCTTCTGAGAATCAACCTAATTCAGGGAGATTCTCCCCACTGGCCACAAGGTAATAAGTTGCTCAGCCACGTCTCTCAATGAGTTCTTGACAATTTCCAAAGATATTGGCAAAAGGACTCATTGGTGGGGAAAGTAAATACACAATCAAGTCATTGGACACAGAATACTAAAATCTCATTTCATTAAGCATAAGCGTGTGTTAGTAGGCAAGACAGGTAAAACTCTCTGGTTCTGAGACATGTAAGAAATACTGAAGAGGAAATGTTTTAATATGGGCATGTTGACATTTCTAGGAACATGTATTCTAAAGAGCCCTCAGCTTCCAGATGATGAAGTGATTGTGTGAGAGAGCAATGTTGGCTGGACGCACAGATATTGTTCCCAAGGCACAAGCAATTGAACAAACCACTTAATCTATCCAAGTTTTCACCAATGAACTACAGGAAGCAACATAGCCTCTACTCATCATATTCTCAAATGTTGCAAAAAGCCAGAAATACCGAATCTGGCTGGGGAGGAACATTAGAGGCCACCTTATCAACCTCTAGCTGAACAAGAATCATCTCTGCCACACACCTCAAAAGTAATCACCCAGCCTTTGCTCCAAGTCCTCCATTGAGAGGGAGCCCAACATATGTGGCACAAACCCAATTACTTTTCAGCAGCTTTATTTATTAGGCTCATTCATTCATATCTATGGCTTCTAGTCTCTTCCCTCTTGGGTTGAGCAGGATAAACAACTCTATCACATGTCTTCCTTTAAAAGATATGACCACAGCTGCCCCCAATACTTCTCTTCTGCAGGCTAAACATGCTCAGTTGCTTCAGGTAAGCCTCTTACGCATGACCCAAAGCTTTTTATCATCCTGTTTGGCCTCCTCCGGGGAATTTCCATCTGATTGCTATCCTTCTGAAAATTTCAGAATTTCATACTACAGAGCTGATTTGATTAGGAAAGGGTTGAACTATCACTTCCCTAACTCCTGAAGGTAATGACTCTCTTTAATGCAGCTTGAGATCTTGTTAGCTTTCTTGGTTTCTATGAAATACTGAAGACTTGTTTTGATCTTTGTTGTTGTTTTTCATTCATTTTTCAGTTGTGTCTGACTCTTTGTGACCCCTTTGGGGGGTTTCTTGTCAAAGATACTGAAGCAGTTTGCCATTTCCTTCTCCAGCTCATTTTTTAGACAAGGAACTGAGGCAAACAGGGTTAAGTGACTTGCCCAAGGCCAAATGGCTAGTGTCTAAGGCCATATTTGAACTCCTGATTATGAGTATTCCTGATTGCAGGCTTGGAACTCTACCCACTGTGCCACCTAGCTGCCCCCCTGTTTTGAACTTAAAAACTTCCAGATTGTTTGCAGAAGTGCTGCTGGGTAGCTGTGCTTCCCCCCATCTTGTACTTATAAAATTAATTTCTCTAATGAAGTTCAAGTATTTACATTTAAAAGTCACCAAATTTGATCTTGTTTGATTTGGCTCAGGTTCCAAATTACAAAAGAGTATTGTTATACTCTTCAAAAGACCTTAACAATTGGAAATATGTTCCCACAAAACACAAATAAATGTGCTAGGGTTAAATATGCTATTACATTTCCAAACACATGGGACATCTGGAAATCTGGCTAGGTATGGCACAGAACAACAGGAAAATCCACAGAAGAGCAGGTGAATAAAAGATCAAACTGTTGAGTCACTGTGGGAAAATGTGATACGATATATAACAAAAGTATATTCAGAAAATGGGAAGTAATCCTTTCATGGAATTCTCTTTTGGCCCTCCCGTTATATAATCTAGCATTGGTCATTACATTTTGAAATTTTATTTCAAAGTCAAATTTATTTTATTCCTAACCAACACCAAATAAAAAGAGTACTTCCACAAGTAGTACAGAAAGAAGGGATAAGATCCAAAACTGCAAACTCTATTATGCAGAGGTCAGCTGTTCCAATAGTGTTCGTTCCGCAAATTCACTCACGAGATGGCCTCATTTGTTTGTTTAAAAGCAATCCTTATTTTTCCTGTGAAATCCCTGCTTGTAGGTGGGTGGATGAACAGTTAAAATACTTGATTACACAGCCTGACTCTGATTCCTAAAATTCAGCATGCAGACCCTAAGATTGAAGCATCAGAGGTTTAGAACTGAAAAAGGAGCTTGAAGTCCATTGAGTCATCCAACCTCCTCACTTTAGAGATGAGGAAACTGGGGTGAATGGGATTGCTTAAGGTCATAGGAAGTAATGATTGAAGCAGGTTTTGAACTCAGGTCCTTTGATTACAAAAACAGTGTTCTATCCACAGAATTATATTGCCTCTCTGTCTATACAAGTGGAGTATAAGCTCTGGGAGGGTAAGCGGGCAAAGATTTGAGTAGAGGCCCAGTAAAAGGCCATCCATGAGCTCATCCATCTAGGCTCATTCACCAAAGGGTTAGACACTGAGTGAGCCAGGATTTGGGCCACAGCACCTCACAGAGACCATAATCTCAGCCTTGGAGCTCAGTTCAAATCCTCCCTCTGACTATACTAACCATGTGACCATGTGGTCTAGTGAAAAAGACCCCAAATGAGGATTTAGGTGAGATTGTTCTGGGTCCAATCCCAGCTCTGGTGCCCATGTGACCTTGGTTAAGTCACTTTGCATTTCTGAGGCTCAGTTTTCTCATCTACAAAATGAAGGGATTCAATGAGATGGTTTCTAAGGTTCCTTCTGGCACTAAATTTATGATCCTGGGATCTATGATCTCATGATCCTATGGCCTTGGGCAAGGAAGCTGACTTCTCGGTGTCCTCCTTTATAGCTGTAAGTTACAAATTGTATAAGAACATTGGTAGAGGGACCTGGAAGGCTCTAACATGCATGAAATCACAGGTCTGGATATACATGTGAATATACAGAGAGGAAGTTTATATTACATGTGTATACAAACATGTGTAACATACACATGTGTATATACGTACTTATGTGTTTATTCTGCACATGTTTATACACATATATAAAACCCAAATCACCTCTCTGTAATGCTTTAAAGCTTGTAAATCCCATTAAATTATTAGATCTTCATAATTCCATGAGCTAGACATTCATGAGAAAAGCCTATCAGGCGTGATGAATGTGTATATTCATCTTGTAATCTTCATTCCTGTCTGGGTTCAACTCCTGATTTAGCACTTTCTCCACTATGCCAGAGGAGCTGCCTCTCCATACCAGGCCTATTAACACAAGAAGTACTTTCTGCCCTGATGACCCTTCCTCTAATTGGTTTCTCCCTGCCAGAACCTTCATTTTGAGGAAAGTGCCCAAGCCATCCATGTCTGCATTTCCCTTAGGTCTCTACTCTTGAGTCTGAACTTTCTTCTCCATGACCCCACAAAGACACTGCTCATCCCTGCCCTCATTCTCAGCTTACTTTTATGAATTGTCCTACCCCAGTAGAATGTAAGCTTCTTCAGGGCAGGCACTATCTGTTTGTATTTGTATTCTCAGTACTTAGTACCATGTCTGGCATATAGTAAGTGCTTAATAAATGCTTACTAACTGAATTTGACTTGACTAGACTCTGGACAGACTACATAAAAAGTATTTATGCTCAATTCTACACACCAAATTTTAGGAAGGACATTCATAAGCTAAAGTATCCAATGGAGGCTGACTAGTACAGTCAAAGGCCTTGAGTGTATGACATAGTTGAAATACTTGAAGGAATTGAGAATATTAACCTTGAAGAAAAGTCTCCTGGACAATGTGAATATGGTCATCTTCACTATGCATACCCTTTGATCCAGCAATATCACTGCTAGGTCTATATGTCAAGGACATCAAAAAGGGGAGGGGGAAGACCTATTCACACACAAAAAAATGTTATAGCAGCTCTGTTGTGGTGGCTAAGGATTGGAAATCAAAGGGATGCCCATCAACTGGGGAATGGCTGAACAAGCTGTGGTATATGATTGTGATGGAATATTGTTGTGCCATAAGAAATGACAAGCAGGATGATTTGAGAAAAACCTGGAAAGACTTCCATGAACTGATACACAGTGAAGTGAACAGAACCAGGATAACACTGCGCACAGTAACAGCAATATTGTTCAGTGAAGAACTGTGAATGACTTAGCTATTCTCAGCAATACAATAATCCAAGACAATCCCAAAGGACTAATGATGAAACATATTATCCACCTTTAGAGGAAGAACTGATATAGAATACAGACTGAAGCAGGCTATTTTTCACTTTCTTTCATTTTTTTCTTTTATTCAAGTCTTCTTATACAAAATGACTAATATGAAAATGTTTTACATAATTATACATGTATAAACTTTATTTGACTGCTTACCATCTCAGGTGGGGAGTGGGAGGGAAAGGAGGGAGGGATAAAATTTGAAACTCAAAGTTTTAAGTAAAAATGTTTTTTTTTTTAAATTGGAAAAAATGGTCATCTTCAAGCATCAGAGGGGCTGCTGTGAAAAAAAAGGAATTGGTCATGTTCTGGTTGGCCCCAGAGGGCAGAACCAGTAAGCATGTGTAAGTGTCACAAAGAAAAAATTTACTGTCAGGAAAAAGTGCCAAATAATGAGAGCCACACCAAAGTGGGAGGGGCTCCAGAGATCCCCTCCCCCTCCTTAGAGATCTGCAAGCAAAGGCTGGGGGAGCACTTGTCAGGGATGTGATCATGGGGGTTCCTTTGGTTAGGGGTTGAACTAGATGATGCCTAGTGTTCTGAGTTCTTTCCATACTCTCTCTTTCCATGATTGCTTCTTACCACACACTCATGTATATACTTTACATATTACAATTTAAAATAGTCACTCTCCAACCTAGACACATTGTATAATGCAGAGGGTGCTGCATTGGGAGTCAAGAAGCCTGGAGTCGAATCGTGCCTCAGTAACTGACTGGCTTGATGACCCTGGGCTGGCCCTTTAACCTCTTTCAGCTCTTATATCCTCGTCTGTAAAACGCAAGGCTCTTAAGTACTTACATCACTGGATTGCTAGAAAGAGTGCTTTTCAATCTTCAAAATGCTACAGAAATATGACCAGTTATGTCTCTCCAGCTTCAGCTTCCTCTTCTACAAAATGAAGGAATTGTACTAAAAACATCTCAAATTTCCTGTTCTGCTTCAAAGAATTATCCTGCTCTGAAAGTCTTGTATACACAGTTCATGGGCATGTATACACACATACACAAATACACACAAACACTCACATACACCTGCACATGCCCTAGCAGTCTCAATCCAGTCTCCAGAAGATTTCTTTTTCTGGGGGATATCCTGTACTGTTTTCATCTTACAGCTGTTGCCTATCAACAATAAAAACATCCTCTTTCAGTCCAGATATTTTCCCACAATAAAAGTCAAAAATAGGCAAAAATAAAACTTTTAATGCCCAAAACAAAATATTCAGAAGGCAAAGGCCAGGGAAACTATGGTGCATAGATTTAGAGACCTGGTGAGAACTTACTACAAGATGGAGAGACCTTGGCAGCCTTGGCAGAAGCCTGGCATGCTCCTGAAATTGCTCCCCAGGAGGAGAAATGATCCATTTTCTTCAAAGTAATATTTTGTTTCACCTTGTGAAGCCATTCAAAACTAAGTAAATGCAGTGTGTTTAGAAACTGCTTTTGACTAGTACGTAGAAGGCTCTATATGCTGTAAATCAGGTAGTGTCCATGTATGTGTATGTGTGGTACATGTATGCACATGCACACGTCAGACATAGGGATGATTTCTGATGTCCCAAAAACAAGAGAACATGAATAGTAAACAACATGATGGCAACTTTCTGGTGAAAAATTTTTTAAAAAGCCAAGGCATTGCATATTATAGATTGCACGGGCTGAAATTAGTAAGGATTCAAAAAGTACTGCTATGAAAAACATTGTTTCAAGAAATACTATCATAAGAAATGTCACCTTAGGAAATACTGTTTCAGTAAGTATTGTTACAAAAAAACAATGTTAAGAGAAACATTGTTTAGGAAAATACCATGAGAAATGTTAGTTTATGAAATGTTACAAGAAACGTTATGAGAAACATTGTTTCAAATAACCATTGTTACAAGAAATATCTTCATGAGAAACACTGTTACAAGACATATCATAAGAAACATTGTTCGTAACCATACTTCCATTCAATTAAACAAAGATTTCTAAAGTGCCTCGCACACAAGGCCCAATACTGGGTGTTGGCAATACAAAGCCCCAGATTTCCAGAGCTGCTGCCCTCAAAGAGCTTATGTTCTATCCCAGAGATATGGCATTTGTGCAGCTAAGTATAACACAAGGAAAGATGAGAAAGAAGAGTATCTTTAGCAATGTTTGATGTTTTGAATTTTTGTACATATGTGTATTAAGTAAATGGTTGGAAATTCCAGACAAAGCATCACTGCACCGCTGCTATTTCTGTGGGACTGAGAGTGGACACCCATCATATTGAAACATTTGTTGAGGACAAAGAAAGTCTTTTCACTGAAAAATCAACAGGATCTCTTGGATAGTTCTGCCAGCAATTTGTAGCCATCACCTTTTCTAAGTTTCTTGTGATTTCCTTCCTGAAGAACAACATCCATTTATAGTTCCCAAATAATGGGGTAGCAATTCCTTCAAATGAAGCCCCAGGTCAGCATGATGCACTGGCCCCATTCCTGCATGCAGAAGACATTCTCAAAAGTTTTTTTTTTTTCATTTATACACTTTCTTATTTTTCTCCATCCACTGATACAATAAACTGCCCCAGAGTCTTTAGCCAAAACTGCTAGTCCCCAAGAGCATATTGATAAACATGGGAACTTCTTATCAAATCAGCCTAATTCTGATCTTTCTCTGCTTTGGTAGGTTAAGAATCGTGTTCTAAATCAGTAACAAGTTGAGCAAAGGAAGCCTAAGAATGAGGAGAGCACCAGTTGTTCATTTTTGTAGCAAGTTAACAGGACACCTGCACAATCGACCAAGCAGAATCAATCCACCTGAGAGTCTATCAGGAGCAATAACTCCAGAGGGGCCAGATTCAGGGTTCTCATTTTTCTTTTTTTTCTGTCATGGCAATCCTTTCTCTTCTCCTTCCTTCTCAGTCTACAGTTAGAAGTCCTGTCAAAATCCTAATTTATTGACAGAGCTGAACTGTGAAAATGATGTAGAGCCTATCCAAAATGGGACATTTCTCCCTGCACATTATCTCATTATCCTTTAGCCTAGATCTGGTGAAAGCTTAATATCATTGTAATCTGGTTGTTCCAGAAAATAGCAAAGGGTTTCACTTTAACCAAGGTGTATTTGTCATTGCTGACACTCAATACAATTAACCAAATTAAACTGATGAGCTGACACCATAATTATTACATTCACAAGGAAGTCTGGCACTTAGACATTTAAAGAGCAACCTGGGACTGGTGGTTAGGGAACAAGCATTAGAGGGTGATAACGTTAGATGACCTCCTCTCAACACAATGTAATTCCTAATTTAGACTGGTTACTTAAACGTCTGCCTCTAAGTGGAGAAAAGGCTAATGCCAGCCATGGTTCAAACAAAGAAGAATCAAGTTTTCTCTGCTTGGTCCCAAAGGGTAGACCTCACATCAATGAGTGGAGGTTGCAGATTGGTATTCAGGGTTTGATGAAAGAAAAAGATGTTTAGAATTAGAGCTATCTATCCCAAAGTAGGATAGGGGGCCCTGGGGGCAGTGGGCTCCCCCTCATTTGAGATCTTTAAAGCCAAATCTGGCTGGCTACATGTAGGGTCTGTTAGAGAGTGGATGCTTTTTCAGGGACAGGTTTAACTAGATGGTCTCTAAGGTCTCTCCCAATGTGAAAGTCTGACATTCACATGATGCTTCAGTTTACTGATTTCCCTGCCTCCTGTCTGTCATCTACAAACTATCTCTCATACAGCTAACAAAATAATCTGGCTAAGGTCCATCTGTGACCATGTCACTCCCCTGCTCATAAACCATAAGTGGCTTCCTACTCCCTCTAGGATTAAATACAATTATCATAGTATGGTAGTTTAGATGTGCAGTGATCTGAGTTCAACTGACCTCTTTAGCTTGAGTTTATGCTGAATGTGGAATGGCACAATCTATGTTTCAAACCCCCAAAACTTGATATTCCTACCCCACCCCCCATATTTGGCCCTAGGAGGCAGAACTAAAGGCCTTGAAGAGAAGTTGCAAAGATGGAGCTTTGGGTTTTGTATTTTAAAAAATCCTAATAATTAGAACCTTCCCCAATTTAGTCAAGAAGCATATATCAATAGATCACAGGCACTGTGCTGAGAATTGTGGATACAAAGGGAGCTGAAAATACAATACTTGCCCTCAAGGGTCTCACAGTCTAGTGGAGAAGACAATATGCAAAGGCCCAAGTACATACAAGATTTACACTAAGTGAATGGGGGGAAGGGGTGTCTCAGAGGAAAGGTGCTGGCAGTTGATGAGTACCAAGCTGCTCCAGGATGGAAAGGTCATCCTCCCTTACCAGAGATTTCCAACCAGAAACTGAGTGATCCCTTCTTTCATATGATGCAGAAATGATCCTTGTCCAGCTATGGGTGGGACTAAGTGACCTTCCAGCTCAGGAAGTCTATACAGCTGTTCCATAAGAAGGGATGAAGCGTGACTTGGGTGTGTTTTTCATTGCGTTCTTGCTAATTCAGAACCCAGTCTGAGACATGAAACTGGATTCATAATGAAATTGTTTGCTTTCTGGTGAAGAGCTTCCTTGTGTAATTAATGCCTCCATTCCTCCAGGCATTCTTATTACAACGACTTTGCTTTATACTGTCTTTGCATGCACAACATAATTTCCCATTTCAAGGAAGGAGAGAATAAAAATTGCATCACTGACACATATTACCAGAAGCTGATTGCACCCATGCTATTTGAAAAGGACTCTCCCCATTCTAGGTGAGATTTTCCCCTTTTTTAGATTACACAGAATGGGAGAAAGGAGGGGCCTCTGAGGACTTCGAGTTTAGCCTTCTCAGTTTACAGAGGAGGAAGCAGAGAGAAGTGACTGGCCCTGGGACACACAGGTAACAGAGGCAAGATCTGAAGCCAGGTCCTCTGCTGCTAAATCCCATGCTCTTTCTACTGTGCCCCATCTCCCCCGCACGTTCCACCACCAGTCCTTCCCCTATTCACACACAGACACATAGGTGC
Source organism: Trichosurus vulpecula (assembly GCF_011100635.1). NCBI lineage: Eukaryota > Metazoa > Chordata > Mammalia > Diprotodontia > Phalangeridae > Trichosurus > Trichosurus vulpecula. The sequence goes on along the minus strand of NC_050580.1, from coordinate 14,296,337 downwards.
CCTTTGGTTCCTCCTAGGACTTTGACAAACGTCTCACTGGTGTTCATCTCATTCTCCCTTGCAGCACGGTAATTCGTGCACCCCCCCCCCCCAAGAGCTATAAGCTCCTTGTGGAAATGTCTGTGGACTTCACATTGCCTTGGGCATAAAAGGCAGCTGATAAGTGCTTGTTGGGTCCTGCAAGGTGCTGGTGTTATTTGTTTGTTTCCTTTTTCCACTGCCTAAAGCATTAGAGTGCACAGACTAGGTGGATTATACATGTTTCTTTAATCGAATCAATGATCAAACATCCTTCTCACTTCTCAGTAAAGAGTTTAGGGTCTACAGGGTCAAATATGGACCATAGTGAGGGACGTGGTCTGGTCACTTTCATTTGTTTTTTTTTTTTCTTTTTAAAGGGAGAGTTCTATGGGAGTGGGTATATAGGAAAATTGTGATTTACAAAACAAAAATAATGATTGAACATAGAAAATAATAAATGAATACTAAAAGTGGGTGGAGGGGAAGGACTGAATTGAATTTTTTGTGTCCCAAAGTCAAGTTGAGAGCCTGCAAATACTAAATGTTGCTTCAGTGTTTTTTTTTTTTAGATAGATGGAGTACAGCTGCAGGAAATCTCCCATCCTAAGGGTTCTGTGTTGTATAGTGGACTTGGGATGAGGAAGATCCAAATTTTAGTTGTGCTTCAGACAGTTAGTAATCATATGACTCTGGGAAAGCCATTTATGTTCCTCAGTTTCTTCACCTGTAAAATGAGGGAATTGGGTCTGATGAACTCCATGGTCCTTTTCTCCTTCTAAATCTATGCTTCTGATCTTTAACAAAGGAAATGATTAAATTACAAAGTCTGAATAGGTGCCCATTAAAAACCTTTAGGAAAAGCATGGGACTTTTAACTTAGGACAGAAAGAGAGGCAAAGAACCTGGCACTGCTTCGGTGCTATGGCAGGATTCCATCCCAGCCACTGAGGACAGGACAAGAATAAGGCAATTGGCTAGAAACATGACATTAGGAACTATCCCCACCTCCCCCACCCACCCCAGGAGCACCTCTGACAGCAGCTCCTTCCTATTTCTACTTCTGCTAGGTGTAGCAGCTCTACTCTCCCTCCTCAACAACCCCTGTATGTTTGCACTTAATCCAGACCATCTGGAAAGGGGCAGGGAAGTCCATGTACTCCCCCTCCTTTCTTGGAGACAGACTCAAAAGTGCGCCCCCGCCCTGAGCTCAGGCTGTTTGCCTTAAAAGGGCAAAATATCTGTAGAAAAAAACTTCAGCCGGCTACAGAGACATAGCATACCAGAGGCAGGGAAGCTCCAAGCCCAGCCTACTTTTCCAAGGAGACTTAGCTCAACGCATGCCCACCTAGGAACAGCTGGCTCAGAAAGAGTCATTTCTCACCTGTGGAATAGAGATCTCTGGGCAAGAAATGGAAACAAAACAGCAATTGTATCAGATGGCATGATCAGAGATGGAAGAGCTGTGATCCCTCCAAGGGACCTTGGAGAACCACTCATTCAACCCCCTCATTGCACAAATGGGGAAATGAGCCTTAGAAAAGGAAAGTGACTTATCCCAGGTGACTGAGGTTTAAACCTGAGCAAGCCAGGGCTCTAGGCTGGTAGAAAAGAACAGCACATCGGGACAGCATCTTATCTCATTTCAGTCACACTACAGAATGAGAAAGCACAAACCACTGGACCACTTTTCTGAGGCTGCTGAGTATGTCATTAGGCAGCAGGCATGCCCTGGGCCACAGAGGAAGCTTACGGCTCCATAATTAAAAGGATTGGAGCAAATGTAATCAGGGCAGATAGGTGGTGCCATAGTGCAGAGTGCCAAGCCTGGAATCAGGAAGACTTCTCTTCATGAGTTCAAATCTGGTCTCACACACTTACTAGCTGTGTGACTCTGGGCAAGTCATTTAACACTGTTTGCCTCAGTTTCCTCATCTGTAAAATGAGCTGAAGAAAGGAAATGGCAATATGTTCCAGTATCTTTGCCAAGAAAACCCCAAATGGAGTCACAAAGAGTTGGACATGACTGAACAACAACAAAAAAATGTAACCATCTAGTTTCCTGAAATCCCATGGATTTGGATTTGGCTTGTACTCTCTCCTCAACTCCACATAGGAGCCTTCTCTTTAAGGCTCAGCTAAGGCACAACCACATCCAGGAAGTCTCCCTTGATCCTCCCTGTAAATAGTTGTTCTCTCCTTAAAGAGAGCTCTTGAATTGGGTTTCTGTTTGTACCCAGGACTCCCTACCTTGTACTATGCATGTCTGGGGACGTGTCATACACATTCCCATGCCTCGTTCCCTCCAGTAGAATGTAAGCTCCTTGAGGGTCAGAACAACTAGCACAATGCCTGGCACGTCATATTCATTCAATAGATCGATTAATAAATGTTTTTAATTGAATTAAATATTAAATCAATGTGCATTTTAAGCACCTACTATGTGCTAGGCATTAAGAATAAAAAGGAAAGGAGGAAAGAAAGAAAAAGAAGGAAGGAAGGAAGGAAGGGAGGGAGGGAGGGAGGAAGGAAGGAAGGAAGTGAGGGAAGGAGGGAGGGAGGGAGGTCCCTACCTTCAATGAGCATACCTTCTACTACTACAAAGCTATCGAACTCATTGAGTAAGCCTTCCCTGTGCGTTAGTGCTAGCCAAACAAAATGAAGGGGACCCCCCCCCAAGAGTTTATCTAAAGCATCTGCTAAAATGGGAGGGGAGGAGAAGATGAGAGGATCTTGCTAATAAAAACAAGTCCTCTCAATCTCTATACTCTTTACTCTTTTCACCCTATCCCCCTATCCTAAACAAACCATTGTCTCCAGGCTACCAAGGTTTGGGTTTCTCCTTCACCTAAACGGCTTGGCAAGAGGATCTGTCCATGCTGTTCCCCCTGACCCCCAGCTTGTCTGCTCTGTCCTATGTCCAGCCCACTCTGCACTAGGGACAGCTCCAGGTGGCCAGGCCTGCTCTAGATTCAGAATCATGAGGGAAGGGACTAAGAAAGGTCTTCTTAACTGCCATGGGGAAGGAGGAGGAGGAGTTCCTCAATTGTTTTCATGACCACAGCCCTCAGGAAGGATCCACTTGCCCCTGCTGTCTGTCCTTTGATAATACCAATTACTTCCCCCACCCCCATCCCCTCCAAGTATCTTGAAGAAAGAAGACTTCCACTCACTGAGCAGTTTTAACTCAATTTCATCTGGTCTCTTCTCACTTCTGTCTCTTAGAAACCTCAAGCAACATCTGCTCCTCCATAGGACCTTTCCTGATGCCCCTCCCCAAATGACTTTTGTATCTACCCCTCTTCCCCCCACAGAATGTAGACTCTTTGTGAGAAAAGACTAGTCCAAGTTTTTGTCCTTGTATCTCCAGTGACTGACACATAGAAATAGGGACCATACCTGTGATTTCATTAGCATAGGGAAGTCTGAGGCAAGGAAACTCCTTCTCTGCCATTTAAAGTCTGAGGACTGCCCGGGGCACTAAGAGGTCACCTGATTTGCCCAGGCTCACACAGCTGGGATGTGTCACTGGCAGAACTCCAACCCTTATCTTCCTGGTTCCAGAGGCTAGCTCTCATTCAGTGTGTTGAATTCACATTAACTGATCCTCACAATCCCCAGTGAAGGCAGTACTACAGGCATTTTATAAATGAGGATGTAGGGTCCAAAAGACATGCTCCAGCCTGGAGCACAATCACCCCACTCATCAATGTGGGTGCCTCACTTGAAATCCCCAGCCCTATGGACACAGTGGTCAGTCCCCATGCTACCTTTCTCTGAAGCTGTCACCTTCTCATATGAATCATACAGACCTCTCTTCAGTACACTGAGGCAGTATAAGGCATCATCTTCATCATGGCTTCTACCCTAATCTTCTTCACCTCACCTATTTTCCTCCTAAGCTTGACCACAAACAAAACAAAGCGCATGACAAAATTCTCACCTGCTAGGAGGGAAACCTAGGCTGGGGAAGTAGTGCAGCATAGTGGACTTACAGTCAGAAAGATCTGAGTTCAAGCCTTGCCTTAGACATTTACTGGGCAAGTCATTTAACATCCCTGTGCCTAAGCTTACTCATCTGTAAATTGAGGGGGTTGGACTCACCGGCATCCAAAGTCCCTTCCATCTCTCAATCTGTAATCCTTGGGTCCTACAAAAACAAAATAAAATAAAAACCAAACCCTCTCTCTTTTTGGATGAAAGAGGTAGCCTGGAATTGCAAGGAGAGTGATGGTCTTGAGCCCCAGCACCGGCTGGCCACATGACCATTCTGGAGCCTCAGTTTCCTCATGTGTAAAACAGGGATAATAATATTTGATTTCCCCCTCATTCAGTTACTGGGTGGGGGGAGAATCACTTTCTGTCAGTAAAGAGACAGCAGTGATTATTATACCTTGCAAATAGAGTCTAATCCAACAAAGCAGCATGGCCTAGTGGAGCAGAAACTAGAAATGGAATCAGGAAGACCAGAGTTCAAATCCAGCCTCAGACACTTACTGGCCTATCTTTGCCTCAGTTTCTCCACCATTCAAATGAAGGGACCAGAGCCAGTGGCTGGCCTCTATAGTTTCTTCCAACCCTGTATCTATGATTCTATAAACCAGGCATGGGACTCTGAGCAAGCCTCTTTCCTCCTCTTGGACTGTTTTCTCATCTTTCCAATGACAGAGCTCTGAGGCCCCTTCCAGCACTTTCTTTGGGGATACTTAGATTCAGCTTTTGTCCTTGAGTCTCTGCTGATTGGCTTGGCTCTGAAAGTTCCACTCGGGTAGCCTTGGGGCAGGGCAATGCCAGAATTTAAGAATTAGAAGGACCCACAGAAGCCATCTAGTCCATTTCATTTAAAAAAAAAAGAACATATAAGTAGCCAGCCTCCAATGGAAGGCCTCCAAGGAAGGATAACCCACCACCTCCCAGTCCATCTCATTTTTGGACAGCTCCCATTATGAGGTAGTTCTTCCTGCCTTCCAAACTAAATTTACCCATTACAACTTTCACTTAGCACTTCTGGTTCTGCCCTCTGGTACCAAAAAGGACAAGTCCAAATTTCTCTCCACATAATGTCTCTTTGTATACTTAAGGACAACAATCCTCCCCCACCCCAAAGCTTTCTCTTCTCCAGTCTAAAGATACACAGTGTCTTCAATTGGTCTTCAAATGACATGGACTCAAGGCATGTCCCAATCCTGGCTGCTCTCTTCTTATCAGCTTACCATGCCAGGAAAGAGTAAAAAGAACCTGTTTTCAAACTCTCACCCTGCTCTTTATGAGTGTTGGGAGAACTCTTCCCCCTTTGGGAGTCCCAGTTTCTTCATCTGTCCCATGAGAGGGGTTGGGTTAAATGATCTCGGTCCAACATCCTGTGGTTCTAAGATCCACTTCCTTCCTGGCCCATGCCTGCTCCCTCCCTTCCCCCCAACCTAGTACACATGATCACTTCTTCCCACTCTCCAGCTCTGCCTTTTTATATTAATAACTAGGATTAGAAAGTCTATGTGAGAGGCTAGAAGCAGGAGAGATTTGGAAAGAGTGCAGTCAATCAGTCCTACCTTTGACTGAACATCTGTTTCATGTTGCTGGGGCCTGCATGCTATTGTTTATACTAAGTGACAGATCTGGAGGTGGAGGAAGAGGGACAGCAATAGGCAGAAATGCATTTTTTTTTCTTTTTGAATTTCATTTATCTTTAGAAAGCCCAAACAAGCTACATATTCTTAGGATTATAGCATCATATATTTAGAGTTGGAAGGAAATGTAGAATTTAAGCCCACTCCACCCTTGTTTTACCGATGAGAAAACTGAAGCCCAAAGGTTTGGTTACTTACCCACAGTCACCCAGCTAATAGGTGTCTGACATAGGATTGGAGCCCATGTCTTCTGAACTTGAAGTCCAGAACTCCATCTACCATATCATCCTTTGTCTCAGAAAATAGAATGAAAGACATTCTAAAGGACACTGGCACCATGCTTAGGTGACAAAAAGGGATGTGGGTAGGACTGGCAGCCTTAGGATCCTGGGGGAAGAGAAACTGGAGAAGAGGTAACCAGCAGTCCTAGCTTCTCCTCCCCCCCAAAGAAAAGCCAGAATGCCACAAAATTGATGTGGTTGCTCCTTCATTTTTGAAGAGGACCATGACATCAGGGAAGTGACACCATGACATGCAAGTGAATTGGGTCGTTAGGAGGCCATGAAGATCCTCCATTGCTTCAAAAAATGTGCCCATATACCTTCTAACCTGCCAAAGAAAAAAGAAAGCATAGGCTATCAGCCTTGTCCTTTAAGGATCTAAATCCTATTCTTGAATGACCTGAGAGGCAACAAGATGCTTGAGAGTAGGGCCCAGCAGAGTAAAGCAAATGCCTACTGATATCCTTGAGGCAATTCTATTTAACTCTCTTCTATTTAAGAGTCTCTTGGTGTTTGCATCATAAGCCTCATTTTGAAAATGTGTCTGTCACCAGACTGCCATGGACACTCTCAAAGGCTTTCAGCCCAGAGTCAGACATTTCATACTCCTCCCATTTCACTTTAATCATTCATTCAGCAAGCAATTATTAAGCACCTACTGTGTAAAGCATAGATTATGGTGGCCACACTTAAATTTCAAACAATACTGGAAGTAGAATATGATTTAGCTACCCTCCCTCACACTTCCCCTCTCCCCCAAAAAGAGGAATTTCAATACATTGATTCAAAAGCTGTGTTCATCTACCTCTCATTATTTGTCCTTTGTTCTCAGAGGACCAGAGCATCGGGGAGGTGATGCCATGACTTGCAAGTGAATTGGATTTAAGTGAGGGAGGGCTATGCAAAGTCATCAGCCTCACTTTCTCCTCCAGAGCCATCTGGGTCCAGGGACAAGATATAGATCAGGATGATTGGAGATGGCCCCCATGTACCTCTTAGCTAGAACTGGGGAGGCAATTCTATTTTGATGGGACTTGCCTAGGCCCTGAAAGGTGAGCACTCAGGAATGAGCATGCTCAGTGAGGATTGGTTTAATAAATGTGCGTGTAGGGAGAGGAGATTATTATTTGAAGGGCTAGCACATAGAAGAGATGAGACTTGCTCTGCTCAGCACCAGAATGCAGAACTGGGGGAAGAGGGGTGTGCGATGAAGTAAACTGGCAAATGTAGACTGTGAGAAAAGGCAAAACATCATGACACTTAGAGCTATCCCAACATGGCAATGCGCTGCCTTGGAAGATGGAATGTTCTTCCTCACTGGAAGCCTGTATGTGAAGGCTGGATGGCCACTTTCTGGATGGCTGCAGAGAAGTTTCTTGTTCAGATTTGGTTAAACTAGATGGTCACAGATGTCGCTTCCAACTCTGAGATGCAGTGAGTGATTCTTAGTGGGCAAGAAACCCCATTTCTCAGTTTCAACTTTCACTACTTGTTAAAAATCAATGTCATTTCACCTACTCTATTACAATGACGATATCAGGAGGGATGAAACTCTAACTTCAGACAGTTATTAGATGGTAATCATTTTTCCAACATGTAAAATTATCCAGTAAAACATTAAAGCTAAAATACCAATCCAAAGTTTTCCTTAATACTATGAAATCTGGCATAAATTCTCCCTCATCCATCTTACTTAACCCTTCTTAAAATCAAAAGGGAGTTTCATATAACTTTGTGTCCTGGTAGATTATTTTCATAGACTGGAAAAAGACAACAGGCATTTATGAAGGCTGCCAGCAAGCTCAGTGGATAGAATACTGGACCTGGAATCAGGAAGACCTGAATTCAAATCCAGCCTCAGATACTTAATAGCTGTGTAACTGTAAGCAATTCACTTAACTTCTGCTTGCCTCAGTTTCCCCACATGTAAAATAGGGATAATAATAGTACCTACCTTGCAGAATTGCTGTGAAGATCAAATATTTGTAAGCACTTTGCTCAGTGATTGGCACATAGTAGGCACCATGAATAGTGTATTCCCCTCCCTTATTAAGCACTTAGTATATGCCAAGCACTGTGCCTAGAGCAGGGAATACAAAGAAAAACAAAAACAGCTTCTGCCCTCAAGCAGTTTACATTTTAGTGGGTATAGATAACTACATACAACTGTATTTATTATGTCTGGCTGTAGGGGTCTGCACTAATGTTTTTTAACTTTCTCTGGCATATAATTGTCACACACCCACAGGATAGTTTTAGCAGAGCATCATTCCTACCAATCTAGCCTGCTGGGGAAAGTGAAGGACTTGGAATCAGCAAAACCTTAGTTAAAAATTTGCCAGTGGCCCTCACTAGATGTCTAAGCATGAGAAAGCTGATTTACTTTTCAGGCCTCAGTTTTCTCAGCTATAAAATGGGAGCAGTAATAACAATAATTCCTGCAGGACCAATCTTACTGGCTCATTCTGAGGATTACATGAACTGGTAGACAGGAAGGATGCTGTAGACTATGAATGCATATACATGGGAGGGGCTATTTAAGTAGATTTCACATGAGAGCTGTACTTCTGAAACTAACATCTTTTATTCCCACAATGAAACAACAAATTACATTGGCTGCATCCTTCCATCTCCAGGGATCCACAATGAAAACCTCACACACAGGGGATCACTTGACTTTCCTTGAAATGCAGCTACCTCTGGAGCAAAGAAAGGGCAAGAACAATGCAGGAAACACTAATGGTTTAGAAGAAGATTTACATCTAGCTAGACGTAAACCAAAGGGTATGGAGACTGAAGTGGGAAAAAATGAGAATCAATCCGTCAAACAATAGAAATGCATTAAATACACACTGTGTGCCAGGCATTATGCCAAGAGATACAAAGGCAAACCATGAAATGTCCTCTGCCCTCAAAGGCCTTACATTCTACTGGTTGGGAACTTTGGGATGTTGGGTGACAAGGCTTTGGGACAAAAATACTGATCGATGATTAAATGAAGTCTGAGCGTTTAAAAAGAATGGAAATATAACTTTAAAGGCATGAAGTGAGCTGATTAGTGTGTGCATGCGTGTGTGTGCGTGTGTACCAATCAGCTCATGTGTGTGTATAAACACACATATATCAGTTATGTCAAATGTATGGTAGGGTTTGACATTGCCAACGGACCATGTTATGGCCTTTGTCTCACGTGATACACAGTGTCTGGCCTCTGTATTGGTTATCCTCCATGCCTGGAAAGGATTCCACCACACACACACCTTAATTTCTTAGCACCCCTTCAACACTCATTATCCACACTATGTTTCCTAATGACATCTTCCCCTCACATCAAAATTACTTTGTATTCATTTATCTGTGCACATGCCATTCCTATCCCTACCCCCAGAATGTAAGCTCCTTGAGGACTTGAAAAGTTCTATTTTTCTGTTTATATCCCTAGCACTGTGCCTGGTGCATAGTAAGCTATTAATAGATGTTCATCGAATATTGAATGAGAAATTTTTTTTCAGGAATTATAAACCAATTTCTTTCTAATTCAAACACACAGACCTGTCTTTTAAGCCCTCAGCAGATTGTTTGGTAGCAAGAGAATAGATTATGAATCAGCTCCATCAGCTTCTATGCCCTTCTGAAGCCTGAGTGTTTTAACATCTATTTATACGGGAATTGAGCATCAGTCTCAAATCATTGCCTGACCTTCTCCAGAAATCATAGGTGTACCTTGATTCCCAGGGCTGACATGGTGTAAGAGTTTGTGCTATCTATCCCTCATCATCCTTTTGGAGAGATATCTCCCTCCCCTCCTTTCCCCTGCTCCAAAGAAAAGGTGAGACATACAAGTTCAAACAATTGAAACTCAGCAGAACCATCCAGGAAAAGTGGCTGGAGTTGGAGAGAGGAAAAATTCAAGCCAACCTAGTCCTCAAGAAGCACTAATTGCAACAAACCCAGTGAGGCAAGCTTAAGGACAGAACCCCGGGCAGGGGAAATGATGATGAAGCAGAACACCTGCGGAGCAACAACAGACAGGTAATGAAAAGGGAATAGAAAATAAATGTGGGCATAGAACTGGGTTCTGGTGAGAATCAGATTTCTATTGCTGGTGTTGGTTTCCCTTGGATACTCACCTGAATCCTCAGGGGAATAGTTTAAGACCTACACTTTGGCCTGAAGCCTTGATCCTGGCCTGGGAATACCTAAAGCTACCAAAGCTGAAATATTAACAATGGAACATGTGTGGCCAGAGGGAGTACAACAACAAATTATTCGTATCAAAACTGAACTGTGAACTTATGCTTATTATTCATCAGCCTTCTGTTCCCCATGCTTTCCATATATCAGACATATCAAAGGAGCTTAGATAATCTTCCCCACTTCATTAGGGAAATGACCTTTCTCCTGTGAAATGTATACTTTAGCAGTTAAACGAATCTCCTTCTTTTCTTTTTTATTGCAAGCATGAAAGAACACATATCCCTGAATTTGTTCAAGATGGAAAGACATTGAATTAAGATCATAACAATAAAGTCTTTCAGGAACACCTCACTCTGATGACTGACTGCTCTGAAATAATCTCCACTGGTTAAGGAAGCAGCCAGAAACAGTGACTTTATTGCACAACTGAAACATGTTGTATCCATAGTCAAAATGTTCATGACTCTGAACTATCTTTTGCTTCCAATCTAGTCATCCAGAAAGCCCAGCAGTGTGAAGCATCTCAAACTTAGCAAACTATACCATTTCTTATTGCTAGCCACATTATTATATACTTCCTAAAGTTCCAAAGATAGGCCCTGATAGACTATTTCATCAGTTATCATTTGTTTTGATCACTGGGCTTCTGAAAACAACAGCAATTTCCCCCTTCCTAATACAAATCAAAGTTTCCTCTGCATCAGTCTCAAGTCCCACAGATGCTCTGGCCTTAGACTGCCCTCACTCCACAATCAGCTCAGGGAAATTATGCCTGTGGATTTCTTTTCCATTATGCAAACTTGAACCAGGAGGGAGATGGCCCTGCACCTCATTAGATGAAATAGGCATGCATGTCAGAGCAGAGAATTAATTTAACAAAGAAAGTTAAAGGGGGTTAAGGTCATTCCGCTCTCCAAGCCAGAGCTGTCAGGCAAGCTATCAGGTCAGAATGGACAAACACTTAGCTTAGCCATACTCTCCTCACCCCCTCACAAAGGGTGCTTCTCCTTAAGCTTGGACACGAGAGCAGACGAACTGAGGCTGGCTAACGAGTACCAAATGCTGCACTCCTTAATTACATGAGCAGAAAAGGCATCGATGGCATCAGAGATAAAGGAGGATATTCCAAGCTACCAAATCAGTAAAAGCTGAGAAAAGTGAACACCCGTTCCTTCCACTTAAATTAACCTGTTGTATCATCTGTAGTGAAAGGAGGATGCAGTATTATGTAACACACAGCACCTACCTAGTACTCCATGGGTAGGAATAAGATGAGGCCAGAACCATTATAGTAGCTAGAAAACCAAAGACCTAGATCTGGGTTCCATGCGATGCCTCATTAGATGAAACACGCATGCATGTCAGGGCAGAGAACAAATGTAGCAGAGAACATTAAAGAGGGTTTAGGGCCCTGGGTTCTCCAAGCCAGACCTGTCAGGAAAACTCTCCATCAGAATGGAGAAACTCTAGCTTAGCCATCCTCTCCTTACGTGTTTAATTGTGTGACCCTAGGCAAGACACTTAATCTCTCAGTACCTCCAGCAACTCAACTCTCTATCACTTTAAATTACAGGTGAATTGCAAATCTTTACTGGTAGAAGCAGTTGCCACACTGGGAATTCCTTACACGAAGAGAGAGAGAGCCAAAGCAGACCATGTCAATATCCTGCCATTTTCTTTTCTCCAGTCATGTCACATGTAAATTGAAGCACTGTATCCTTGACCAGTTGTTTCTTATTGTATACATATTTTACAATTGTGGGAATTTGGTTTCCTGATGTCCCCCTGATCCTCTTTCTCTGTCTCTCTGCCTCTGTGTGTGTGTCTGTCTCTGTCTCTGTGTCTCTCCTCTCTCTCTCTCTCTCTCTCTCTCTCTCTCTCTCTCTCTCTCTCTCTCTCTCTCTCTCTTTCTCTCTCTTCCTCCCTCTCTCCCTCCACTCCATACTATCTCATGCCACTGGGATCTGGGCTAGCCATCCAAGGCTAAAAAATGCCAGCACAAGACAGATCAAAGTAGTGAAAACAGTCACAGGAAGACCAATAACCAGTCCATTTACAACTGTGATCAGATCAGACACACTGATGTATGGTTCACACTGCAAGTAGTGCAATCGTTCTGGGCAAGCAGCTATGCCACGGGAACTAAGTACAATTCTCCCTTAGAAGGAAAAACTACAATTAGCAGCCTGCCTCTGTCTTTCTTGAAGCAAATTAAATTAAATTCAAGAAATCGAACCCCTTAAAAATATGAACTAGCTAGTAGATAAAATTTATTCCTTAATTATGACAGAAAGCATGGATTCAGATGGTTCCAACATGAATCAGCCAACACCAGAGAGAAATTCGAGGCAGGCACGGAGGCACACGTAGTGAGAGCCCGAGCTGGTCTAGTTCATCTTGGGCATTTCGGTTTTCCAGCTGGGCACTTCTGGCTGCTTAGAGACTCGGATAACTGAGAGGGAAAGTTCACTCTTTTTCTTCCTCTTTCCACATACATACATACATACATACATACATACATAGATACATCTGTCCATTCTGAAAGCTCATTCCCAAGAGGTTTCTCTCTGCTTTTCCTCTTGTGATTTCTCTGTCCCTTTCCTTACTCTTATTTCGGTCTCCTCATGCATTTCTCCAAACTGTGAACCTCACTCTGTCTTATGTTTCTCTGTCTCTCTGCGTGTAAGTCCCTGGTGCTCTCCCTCTCTCTTCCCCTCTCAACACTGTCATTGCCAGATATTAAGGCAGAGGCACATATGAAGGCAACCGATGAGTGAGGGATGGAAGAAGGGAGGGAACGACTGGAGATGTGCAACAGACTGAGACATTCGGGAGAAGTGTCAGTTGGTCCCTCTTTAGGGAGATGTGAAGGAGGGAGAGAAGCACCCGACAGGGCGAGCTGTGAGAATCCGATCGGGAAGGCAGCCAGGCTTGCAGGCAGCTCGCCCCTAGGCAAGGCAGACGAGCCCCGAGCGTCCAGCCTGGCGGCTCCCGGTGGGGCAGCGCGCAGCTCAGCCCTGCGAACGCCCGCCTTCCCTCCCGGCCTCCCGGGGGCAGCGCCCAACCCTTCCCACCCACCGCCCCCGGCTGGGCCCAGCCCGCTTACTGGGGGCTCTTGGGGTAGAAGGGCAGCGTCACGTGGCTGAGGTCCTGCAAGTCGAAGGCAGTGGGCTCGGCTGAGATCGCCTGCCGCTTGGTGCGGGGCTCGCCTCCGCCGCTACCCGCGCCGCCGCCGGGCTGCGCCGCCTGCTGCGCCGCCTGCTGTGCCTGCTGCGCCTGCTGCGCCTGCTGCGTGGCGGGCCGGATCACCGAGCGGTACTTGTCCAGCTCGTTCTGCAGCTTCTGGATGAGCTCGTCCTTCTGGTCGAGCTCCAGCTCCAGCTCGTCTATGAGCGCGTCGCGCTGCCTCAGCTCCTCGATCTTCTCCTGGAGCGCGTACTGCAGATCGCGCAGCGTGCCCATGCTGGCTGGCTCCTGGGGTTGGCCCCGGGCCCCCGCTCGCTCGGTGGCGCGGTGCCCCCCGCAACTTTGGGCAAAGTCCCCGCCGCCGCCGCTGCCGCGGGTGTTCCTGCTCCCCCCGGTGCCCCCCACCCCCCGGCCCTGGCCCCGGCCCGGGCACGGGCAGCGGCGCGGGCAGTGGCACGGGCACGGGCAGCAGCAGCAGCAGCGGCGGCGGCGGGCAGCGGGCGGCGAGTAGCCGCGCACTCCCGACGGGCGGCCCGAGCTGCCCCCTCGGCGGCCGCCTCTGAGCCTCTGCTGCTCCTACGGCTGCCTCTACGGCTGCCCCGGCCCCAGCCCCGGCCCCGGCCCCCGCGCCCGCCGCCGCTCCCGCTCCCGCTCCCGCCGCCGCTGCTGCTGCCTCCCCACTCCCGAGCTCAGCCCGGCGGGGCCACGGAGCATGCCCAGTCGGACGGCCGCCCAGCGCCCTGGAGACTTTCGCTGTGCGGATTCCGCTTCTCGGGGCGGGGGAGACGAGCCCCGGAGCCCTGGCGAGGGGGGCGGAGCTGAGCGGTCGCTTCTGCCCCACCAGAGATGGGGAAGGACTGGGGAAGTGGGAGGTGGGGTGGCCGAGGGCACAGGGGCGGGAGCAGGGAAGCAGGGTACTGGACTTGGTTGAGGTCCTGTGGCTGGCAGGCGGAGAGGGAGCCGGGAGGGAGGAAACGGAGTGAGCTCCAGCCAGCGGAGGAGGAGAGCAGATAAGTGCCTCCTTGGCCCCTGGGGAGGGAGTTTTAGGCGGAGCCAGGCAGACGGCATTTATGGGGTACGCGGCGTGGGTGGGGTGGCACACTCCAGGCGGGGAGAGGCGAGCCCCCGGGGGATCTGCGCCCGTCCTGGGGAAATGGAATGAGGCGGGCGAGCAAGCTGATGTTCACGGTTGACTTTATCCGGCTCCAAAGCTGGAGACGCCGGAGGTGTGGAGGAATGTTAGCCGAGGATCCGCGAAGGAAAGCGGCTCCCTGACTACCGGTACCCAGCTCCGTGTGCCCGGGCTGTGCGCTTTCTCTCTCTCTCTCTCTCTCTCTCTCTCTCTCTCTCTCTCTCACTCTCTCTCTCTCACACTCCCACACACACACACACACGCACGCACGCACGCACGCACCCCTCACCTGCCCGCCCTATGTTCCCACCTGCAGGTGAGTCACACCTAAAGAAAAACTTGCAAGAGACCAAGGGAGCGATGCAAAAGCAGAGGGGATGCTGATTGATGGAGCGAAGCCTTCGCCCGTACTCCTCCTCCCCCTCTCCCCTTTTTATCCCTTTTCCAGAATTGTCTACGACTCACTCCCTGCCTGTCATGCTACCTACTTTCAGCTGCCTCCAAACTGAAATAGAACGAGAGATGGAGATGCCTCGGGCAGCCTAGGAGGGACGCATTTGGGGTTTGACGCTTGGCGAAACTGTTGTTTCTGCCTTCTGACTCCTGCCATACTCATGGCCCTTCTTCCTGCCCATCAATGGGTCTCTTAAGATCCTTTACTCCCTGTAATTGTTCTGTGTGTGTCATGGGGTAAAGAGAGATCACTCCTGAGGTACAAAAAAAAGTGTATTTTAAAAATAAGCCCTACTCTTCCCAGCATCATATCTTAAAAAAAAAAAAAAAAAAAAAAGAACAAACAGACAAACAAAAAAAAAAACCACCAAGTTTCTGGGAGCATGATACAAATCTACTTTAATAAAAGAGACCCAGAGATGAACAGAGAGAGGTGGGGGGGGGGGGGAGAGAGAGAGAGAGAGAGAGAGAGAGAGAGAGAGAGAGAGAGAGAGAGACTGACTTAGGAGAGGAGACCCTGCAGTAAATTGAATTCGTCCTGGCCCTACTTCAACTCTGGGAGAATAATAAAAAGTCCCAGTTTGGCTTTTCCCCTGAGGGTTCTGTTTGGAGATACTGAATTCAGCATGATTTTTCTGCCAAACATTTGATCTCTGCCCCACCTCCCCACCCCTTATTCCATCTGCTGGAGGGTCCTTTGTGCACAGAGGACTCCGCCGATGGCCAGTTTGCAAACAACTCGAAATCCTCCCCAACTCACACAGCTTCAGAGCATCTTTACCAGATCTCCACACCACTATTCTTGGGATAGCTAATTTTATAGCCATAAATAGTGGATTTGGCTGCTTTCTTGAATCTTTCCTGTAAGACTCTGAAAGCAAAACAATCCTCCCCAAACATAAAGTTTTTGAAGGTGGCTGGAAATCTGGCGCCCTTTAGTGAGCGGTATGGCTGATCATGCCACATATCTGAAGCACAAGGGCTGCCTTCTCCAATTTGGCACTCTTACCAGAAGACTGGCTGCCAAATGGGGGTTGTCCAGTGCATGTGGCCCCCAGGTCCTGGTGCAATGAGGAGAAGAAGTGCTGGATTGCAAGTTACATAGAAAAATGGGATTCCAATCCGCTCTGGCCGCTGCCAGTGTGACTTCACCTCTCTAAGATCGGTTTTCTCCTCTAGAAAATGAGGAGGCTGGACTAAAGGCCATTTACAGAGAATCGAGGAGGGTGAACATGTTTTTGGAACAATTCAGGACATCTCCCTCCCCAAAGACGTTTCACCAACTATTTCGATTATATGGGGGAGGGGGGTGTCCCTAAAATGCACTAAGACTTTTGGTACACTGTTTTTAGAGCCGAAAAGAACCATACAGGTGCACCACTCCAACCTTCCTTTTTACAGAGGAAGAAACCGAAGCTAAGAGAGAGGAAATGACTTCCACACAACCATATAGTAAATGGCAGAGCCAGAATTCAAATCCAAGCTCTTTCAGTTTAGTCAGAAAGAAGTCTTGTTCTTGGGTCATCCAATTTGCCTCAATTCTACACACACACACACACACACATACACACACATATGATCCAGAATTCTGTGGTTTGCCTCCATTTCCTTTGGAATCATTCTAAGTAAATTGTTTTTATTTTGTGTGATTTTTATTCTATGTGACCATGTCACAGTATGGGCTTTCTGAAAGTATTTTTTGGTATCAAACTATAATTTCATCCATGTGCTTCTCCACACACACACACCTTAGTGTTGAAACCCCCTGCGATGTGGCAGATCTATTAACTTGGAGTTTAGAGCGTTTTAGGAGGACACTGAGCAGTTCAGTGACTTTTCCAGAGTCAAGAATTCAGGATGCATCAGAGACAGGTCTTCAGCCCAGGAATTCCTTATTCCATGACTATATCTCTACCCATTATACTACTCTGCCTATTCTTAGCTAACAAAAATGACTAGATGCCATTCTGAGCTTCCATGGCTATTTTTTTTTTACAAAGACTAGCAAATATTTTTATACACAGGCAAATTCTCTGGAAAAACCATTGCTGTAGATCACAGTAATGCTTTCCATTTTATGATGCAGTTTGTAGGAAATCTGTGGGATTAACATTCATATAACCAACAACTCTCACCCCCCAAAAAAAATTAGTACGGGTGTCTGTAATTCAAAAGGCATACTTATTGGAGCAAGCGGATAATATAGCTAAAAGAAGGCTGGACATGGTGAGACTCAGCAAGTCTCAACTCTGACTTGTTGTGTGAACCTGGATGAATCACTTCACCTGAATTCTGGTGTCTTAATCTAGAAAATGGAGAAAATGAAGCTTAGGAAAGGGCACAGATTTTAGAAGAGGAGTATGAATCTCAGCTCTGCCCCTGACTACCTATGACTTAGAGCTATCATCACCAAGCATTTACGAAGTACTGATCATGTTCCAGGCACTAAGCTGATAGCTTTGGATATGAAGACAAAAAGAGAAATAAACCCTGCAAGTTGCTTCACCTACTTCAGGCCTCAGTTTCCACATTTGTAAATTGATGGGGTTGTACTACTTGATCTCTAAAGTCTCTTCCAGATGAATCCTATCTCAAAAGAGTTTAACCAGAAAACATCCTAGAAACTTTAAATCCCTATGTAAATGTGAATTGATATGGAGTGGTTAGTTATCACAGAGCTAGAATGGGCTGGGACTCAGGGCTAGGTCCTTTGATGTTCAAAGGGTCCCCTCCTGAGCAGAGAGATGGCAGATTCTGCACCTCAACTGCCACTGTTTTTCTTCTCTTTCATTTTTCATTAGGTGAGATTTTTCAAACCACCAGATAAAAGTTTCTCCATCTGTAAAAGGAGGTGGTTGGACTACATGAACTCAAAAGTCTCTGGAAACTCTAAAATTGAAGGACTGGGATCTAAAGTGCATGGAGCTAATTTTCACTACCCTACTCACAGAGGTAATCCTTGACATTTATATCAGGACATACTTCAACAACGAGTGTTCATTAAGCACCTACTATGTGCCAGGTAGGCAGTGACTTAGTAGATAAACTGGTCTTGGAACCAGGAAGAACTGGGTTCAAGCCCCAGCTCCACCACATATAGGCTGCCCCGGGCAACCCCCTAGCTCTCTAACTTGGAGAGCAGGCATAGATCTACATCAGCAGAGGGAGGCCTCACTGGTAGCTTCCTACCAATGACATCACAGGTCCAATCTATTCCTGCTCTCCCTTGCAAAAGTGTCAGACATTGTACTGGGTGTTGGGGTCATAAAAGAGCATCTAGATTATTGCATCATCATCATAAGCATTTTTGTAGCAATTAACATTTGCAAAACACTTGACAAATATTCTCTCATTTAAACCTGGGAAGCAGATGCCTTGTGCCCTTTAAGGTTTGCAAAGTACTTTCTATACAATATCTCACTTGAACTTCACAGCATCCCTGTGAGGCAGACACTATCAGGAATTGCTATCCCCATTTTTAGATGAGGAAAACACTTGTACATAATCACAAAACCAAGTGGCAGCACTGGGATTTGAACCTAGACTTTTCAGACACCAGGTAAAGACTCTGGCCACCATGCCATAAAGCCTCAATCCCAAAACACAATTCAGTTCCATTCAACAAACCTTGATTAAGTGCTTACTATGTGCCAGGCACTCTGTGTTGTCACAGAGCCCATGAACTTGGCACCTAAGAGCATCCTTGCAGCCACAGAGCCAGCTGTAAATACAAAATATTGAGGGTGGGGACTTTCACATGATCAGCCCCAAGAGTTGTGCCCACATAATGCCAGATTCCCTTCCACATATGTTATGTTCCTGGCACAAAGTCTGATTTGAAATATCTTCTTGTTTCATGTGTCATTTCGAGCTGGGCTCCTGTGGAACTGATCTGGCCTCTGGCTAGGGGGTCAAGGCCATGCCCATTCTTCCCAGACATGAGCTATGGAAGACAGTATGACCAGATACCCAGATAAGGTAAAAGGAATTACTCAAAGGGCACATGGTTGTAGAGTTGAAACTTACCAATCATTAAAACAAGCCTGCCTGTTGCTATGGCAACATCTCTCTCCAGTGACATCACTGCCCCCCAGTGTCAGAAAGAGCCATAACACCTCTCTCTCCTTGTCTCTGAAGGGATGGGAGAGCTCTAAGAAACAGAAGTCAAGAGGGTGGGAACTTCCTCTTCCCCAAAGATGCTCTCTAGTATCCCTAAATGATCACATTAGCTCTGGACCTAAGTTCATAATGAATGGACTTTTACAAATTTTGGTTTTAAATTATGTGTTTGAAACAGATGTGGGATTTTATTAATGTAGAGAACTCCTGATGACTACTAGCACACACACTTTGTAACTCACAGTTCTGAAAGTTTCCTGGATCATTAAAAAGTTAAGTGACTTGGCCAGTCTCAAGTCTCCTTCAAGATTCAGCTCATTCACCATTTCCTATAAAGAGTCTTTCCTGAGGCCCCTGTTGCCAGGCTTTCCCTTCCCAGGGAGACTGGGTAACTTGCCCAAAATCACACAGCTAGTCTGAAGCCCAATCTGAACTCAAGAAGATGAGTCCTCCTGCCTCTAGGCCCACCACTGTAGTTACTCTACCACCTGGTTGCCCTGTTTATTTATATATATTCCAAAAAAAATATGTATGTATGTATAGACACAAATATATATAATATTTTGTTTGATACATACATTAGATCTCTGTCAACTTAGAAAAAATGATTTTTTTCTGTTATATTAACAACAAATTATTAAATTAGGATTAAGGTTTTTCCTTTCTAGTTCCTCATTCAGGGATGAGGCCTTGTAGCTTATTCGGCCAGTCTCTGAAGGACAAGGTTGATAGATGAAATTGGCCTAATCCTCAGGCTACACGCTCCACAATCTTGGTAGGATCCCACTCAACTAGAACACCTTCCTTCCATTTAGAGTGATCTACATAATCCAATCTAGGCACATCTCAGCCCTAAAGCACCGAGCTGATGCCCTTGCACCCCTCCATTGCAATCTAGGTGAACTCAGCTCATAAAGGAGAAAACCAACGAGTGGTCTGGGTAGAGATAGATTCCCTTGTCCAGATTGCTGGAGGCAGCTGAGTCCTATGATCAAGTCCCATCCTCAGCAGGAGGAGCTGAAGACTTTTAGCCCACCTCTTCATTAATATGTCTACACACTCATTAATTGTTCACCAATCGGGGCTAATTTTCATCTCTCCTCTTCCAAAGGTATTTTAAGCATTGTGTGGTTTTGTCTTTGGTTATTGAGAGAAACCACTGACCATCAATTTATTGATTATTAGCTAGCCTAATTAATAAATTGATTATTAGTTACCCAGAAACTCTCTCAGGCTTTTCATTTAGCTCACAACTCAGATCAAAACTTATGTATAATTCAGAAGCCTCCTGAAGCCCAGAAAGGTGACTCGCTCAAGATTATATAGCTAGGAAAGATGAAAGGCAGGATTGAAACACAGACCTTCCTGACTTCAAGGCAAGTGGTCTATCCTGGGTGTTGTTCACAGGTTTTTAAAAGGGGTGAAGTCAAGTTATTCTTATATTTGCCACTACGAAAATACTTCCAAAAGGAATCATTCTATTGATGTCTCTTTCAATTCTAGAATTCCCCAGATCTGATCTATGGTTCAGTCTATAGCTTTGGAATAAACCATCTCATCCTGTCTCCTAATGTGTGTACACACACGTATAATATATATTATATGCATATTAGATATTAAAATAAACACATGTATACGTATATTATATGTGTATATGTGTATATTCATACCTGTGTACATGCACAAATATATACATGTACACAAAGATATATATATATAGATAGATAGATATAGATATATACACCATATACCATATGCATACATAGATGGTATATATGTGTGTGTGTCTATATAGGTGCATGTGTGTGTGTGTATGGTATATGTGTATGTACCCATGCGTGTATTATGTGCTTTCTGTTGCCTAAAAAGAGAAAATATTGACTTCTTTTCAATTTCATTTAATAAGAATTTATTAAGCACCATTAAGCCAAACTAGAGGCTGTTATTTTGCTGTGACTATAAAGCTAAAAACCAAAGAGCTCCTGGCCTCAAGAAGTTTACATTCTACTGGCTGGACCAAGCTCCAATGTGCAGCTGCAGTTACATCTGTGTTCTGCAGTCACGTTGACAGTTTTTCTATTGGTTTTTTTTTCTTTTCTGGAGTCAGAGGACCTCAGGTCAAACCCTGCTTTTTATATTAATTACTTCTGACCTGGGGCAAGTCACTTGACACCCCTAAGTTTCCTCATCTGTAAAATAAGGGGTTAGACTAGGTGGCTTCTGAGACTCCTTCCAACTCAGATGCAGCCGATATCCAATTTGATGAGAGTCTCACTAGGGAACTCTACAGTTTCCTTAGGATAGTTCACGTCCACATGGGGAAAAGGAAAACCCTAAGCTATCAAACACAGGGGAAAAAACCCCTCTCAGCAGGGTCAAGGCCATGCTGAGTCTATCCCATAATTGCTAATAGGCTTAGAGTTTAAAACCACATTAGTGTCATGACTAATATCAGTTAGAATTAATGCCTATATTCCACAGCACAAAATGACGAGAAGTTATTACTGGACCTTGGTGTAAAATCCTCCCAGCAAACGCCAGGTATCACACATCAAAAAGTCAAATTCCTTTGTAGTCTTCTGCAAGTGGCTAATTCATAGTGTGTCAAAGCAATAAATCATGCTTGAGTGAAGGAAAAGCAACAGGAAATTTTCAGGGTTTTTCAAAGACTATGTTGTTCATAAGATGTCAGCTAAAATGCTTTATTCATTAAAATATTAGTTTACTACCTTTTACTTCCAAAAGGGTGTCTGGAGGAGTGCACTGGCCTCAAGAGTGCACAATTTTGTCATGGTAGTGTGCCCCATAGTGGTGCAGATTGAAAGGTCTTTCAATGTGGTCTTTTGTCATTTGTGGGTGACTCAATCTTCTCAATGGGACTCTCTAAATTACACTAGTGTATTGGCAATTAAGTTGGGACTTTCTTACTGTTTTAGAATGATCCTTTAAGTGTCTTTGATTGAGCCTTCCTAGGTGCAAAGCCCCAGGCCCAAACCCCTTTCTACTAGGTGCTAAGCCTATGTGGGCACGAAGGTCTCAGGGTCCTAAGGGGAGTTGCTAAGACCAGAGCCAGTAGTAGGAGCCTGAGTTTTGGTCACTTAGGTGATGTTTGATGACAGCTAAAGAGTGTATAAAAAGAGAACAGAGACATTTCTGAGAGCTCTCACTCTTGGAGGTGTGTTGATGTGGAGACTCTGGGCAGCTGAAGATAAGAGCCCTCCTGCTTGTAAACCCAGATGTTGGGACTTTGTTAGACCCTGGTAACTATGCATTGAGATTTGAATCAGACAAGGTCTGTCTGTTGATGTTTGTAATTTGTTTGTATTTGCTCTGAAGTTCAGGCTTTTTCCCCTGAACAAGTGAATGATATTTGTATGTTCAATTAAAGTAATATTATTAACCCCTTAATGTTGCTTTCCTTAGTAAAGCAGATCAAAAGAACCTGTTTTGGCAGCTTTCTGTGTGCTGGTTGTTGGTGGGTCTTACACCCCTACAGCAGCTTCTAGCCAAATTGTTGCAACAACTAGTTTGGTCCTTAGATAACTGATGATCAGTCACTATGTTCAACAGCCTAGACAAGCTTGGCTAAACTTGGAGCCAAGATGTGGATTCAAGTCCTGCCTTTGTTCCATACTGACTGTGAAAGCCTGGGAAAGTCACTTAACCTCTAGTGCCACTAGCAACTAGACTGCAAGTTGAAGGTCAGTTGTGACTAGCAGAGTTAATGTTCCACTAGCACAAGCCTCAAGAACTCAGGGGCACCCACTCAGAAGGCTGCTGTGAGGAGTGTTTTCAAAGCTTGAAGTATCATCTATGCACGCATTTGAGTTATTATTCTGGTAACAAGCTCATCAGAGATGGGGTGATTCCCCCAATACTGATAAGCAAGAATAAGCTCTGGAAATCACACCTTCAATGTCTCATCTGCTACTTCCCTACTTCCAGGGGAAATCTGTTGAGAAGGACCCCCAGTCCTTTATACCTACAAGATGGTTCCATTAATTACTGTGGCCAAAAAATGAAAAGGGTTCCCTGCTGGCCAAGCTTCTGTGGATGAGCTCCTTTGCACTTTGCTAGGCTAATCCTAGAACAATGTTCTATTGGTTGGCCAGAACTGTCAGCTTTTCCAACTTGGTAGAACCCACAAGCAGAGCTGAGAGTAGAGTGAAGTAATGGGAAGCTGAAATATAGAAGGCACTGACAGCTCTTATATTCCTTCAGCTGAGAGAAACAATTAAGTTTAATACCTAATGAGGAAAAAAATAGCTAACTCTATGTTTAATTTAACATACACTTTTTTAAAAGTAAGCTGTACATAATAGAGACGGTGTCATAAAATCCTCTTTCTGTTCTTTGAATAAGGAAATGTTCATTTTCTTTGATATTTGAAAAATTCATAATAAAAAAGAAATAATGAACAGCTAGTGAAAAGAGGAAGCACTTCCTTTCCTGAGCCCTCTCCTCCCCAGCTGAGCCCCACCCTGATCCCTCCTCTGGGGGTGGCTACCCCACCAGCAGCCTTGCATTTTCCCAGGCTTTCCACTCACCAAGCCAAGTACTTTTGCCCTGATTATTAGCAGTAAAGCAATTTTTGTTTTCCCCAGACTCCAAAGCAACAAACTTCAGGTCATCCAGGAAGGCTTCCTGACCAAACTTAGAGAGGCCCTCTCCTCCCTGGCCACTCCTCCACAGTCTCAACCACAACATAGACCCAACCCTGGAGGAACTTCCTCTCCAGCTCTGCCTTCTGATTGGTGACTGTCTCTCCAAGAATAGTTTTGGGAAAGTCATGCATTCCTCACTCTGCAAGCACCTCAATCCCAGTTCCTAGCTAAACTCCTCCATGCTCACCCTGAGCCTCCAGCTCTGGAATCAAGGAACTCTGTCATTGTTCCTAGATGGTGTATGTCAAGCTACTGCTATATAGCCCTACTCACCTTCCCTGTCACTTCATGGATCAAAGTGACCCTCCTTTAGCCACTTCTTTCCAATACCTTTGGTTTTACCAATTAGAACACAAGTTCTTTGACACAATCATCTTATGCCATAATGCAAAACAAGCAAACAATACTTTCTCTTGATATTTTTGGACATACACATGTTTATTCAGTATAGGGAAGAGAGAGAATAAGTATTTCAATAAGCACCTACTATGTGCCAGACACTGTGCTAAGCACTTTACAAATATTATCTCATTGATCCTCTCAACAACCCTGTGAGGTAAGAACTATTATTACCCTCATTTCGCATTCAGGCTAATTTAGAATATGCATCTATTTCATGATTCTGATGGCCAATAAAAATAATGATGATAGCCCCTAAAGCATAAATCATTTTTCATTTAAATTTGAATTTGCCTCTCACAAAGCCCACACCAGACAATCTGCTGTATCTTCGTAAAAATGCCCATCAGTTTCTGCATTTTATGTCTGCATTTCTTCTGGTCACTTTATCTTGCCTACACTTCCATAAATAGTCTCCAATCTTAGCAGAGAGAGCATTCTTCACATTCTTCTTGCTGTTAAATGTAGATTTGGGGGAGGCTAGTGCCCAACTGGAGGTCCAATGGCACCCTCTGCTGTCCAATTCATCCAGGTTACAAACAACAGAAGTGTCGGCTGCCATATGTAACTGTGTTTGCTCCAGACTCAGAAGTGGCAGACTACCAATAAGTTGCGTGCACGGGCTGTCTCTGGACAGCGGAAGCTGGAGACACAAAAGTTCACACCTGACTGAGTCACGCTACCCCAATGGCATGGAAATTTGACATCCCTACAGGGACATTAAAGTGGATTGAGGAGAAAAGGTAGTTTGTAGTAAAAGATGAAACTAACATTCAAGGTTCATCATTTCATGGTGATACTTGTTGTTGTGGCCCTTGTCATTTTTTTTCAGTGCTGTCTGACTCTCCATGACCCTGTTTGGGATTTTCTTGGCACAGATACTGAAGTGATTTACCATTTCCTTCTCCAGCTCATTTTTCAGATGAGGAAACTGAGGTAAACAGGGTTAAATGACTTGCCCAGGGTCCCACAGCTAGTAAATGTCTGAGGCCAGATTTAAACTCAGGTCTTCCTGACTCCGGGCTCAGTGCTCTATACACTGCAGCACCCAAGTGCCTGTATCGTGGTGATTTGCTATTAACAATAAAATATTATCATGGGGACCAGAGCTGGTTTTGGAGACAGGAAGAACTGGGGATGCAGGTCCTGCCTCTGCCGCGGTTTCTCAGGCAACTCTCAGACTCGCAAAGGAGTTGTTAGTCTGCATCAGTGAAAGGAGTTACCACATACTGATAAAATCCTGGGCCAGGAGAAAATCAACATCATTATCATCGGGAAAGGCAGCTTGGAAAGAAGAAAGAGCTTGGGATTTGCAGACAGAAAGACCCAACTTCCAATCAAAGCCTACCACTTGCCTTCTGTGAAACATGGGACACATCAATCCAGCTATGTGGGCTTCAGTTCCTTCCTTTGTAAATGAGAGTTTCAACTGGATCACTGCTGAGCTCTCATCCAACTGTAAAGTTATGATCTTATAAACTCATAGAGGACATGTGGCACGGTGGGTAGGGTTCATGGCTTGGGGTGAGCAAGGCTTTGGTTTTAATCCCACTTTTGCTACTAAAGAACTAAGAGATCATTAGTCATTCACTTAGCCTCTATGGGCCCCAGGTAACTCCCTAGGACTTAAATAACTAGGTTCTTGATAAGCTGGTTGGCTATGAGAGGCTCACCTGGAGTACTCTAGACTGATAAAATCAGGAAAGCTTCAATATTTGCACCCACACTTCTGAGACCCTGAAGAGTTTAGCAAGCTCTCCTTATTGAGTCTCTAAGATTCCTTCCAACTATAGATATTAGCAGTGCATCTCTAAGGCTATGGAAGCATTATATTCATAACAGTACATACAAGTAGTTGCATGATTGGTTAGTGGACAGCGTGTTGGACTTAAGTCAGGAAAACCTGGGCTCAATTCTTATGTCTGATACCATCTGTGTGACCATGAACAGTCATTTCTCAGAGTCTCAGCAAATCTTTACTAATCATTCCATTAACAAACATTTATTAAATACCTAACATGTATAAACCACTATGCCAAAGCTGGAAATACAAAGACAAAAATGAAATAGTGTCTGCCCTCAAGGAGTTTACAATTTAATTGGAGGAGATTTGTGCATCTATAAACATACATATACTAAGTATTTGGGGAGAAGGCACCAGTAACTGGGGGGGGGGATACATAAAGAATTCATGTAAAATATGGCGTTGAAGCTGAGTGTTGGAGGAAACTTGGACTTCTAAGATAGTGGGGAGGAGGGATTGCTTTCCAAATATGGGGGTAGGGGGCATTGAAAAGGCATGCAAGGAAGAAATGGGATGTTGCATATGAGAAGCAGTAAGAAGACTAGTTAGTTTGGACCATAGTGTGTTTGCAAGGGCAAAGATGGGGAGGACATTAAGCTTAGAACAGTGCCTGGAATGTGATAGGAATGCTCTTTGACCTAACTACTTTGGTAGAAGAAGGAAGGAACAAAGAAAGGAAGGAGGGAGGGAGAAAGAGAAGGAAGGAAAGAAGGAAGGAAGGAGAGGGGGAAGGAAGGAAAGAAGGAAGGAAGGAGAGGGGGAAGGAAGGAAAGAAGGAAGGGTCATTAGAACTCATCAGGTGTACCCCCCTTTAATTTTACCAATGAGGAAACTGAGGCTTAAAAAGGTTAAGTGTATTGCTCAGGACCACATAGTTGTATTCTGAGGCAGGATTTGAATTCAGGTCTTTCTGACTCCAAGTTCAGAACTACATACACTAGCCTACAGTATTGGTGATTTTACCTGCCTTTGGGAAAATTTTACAAGTTAAAACATTGAAAAGGAATAGGAATAGATTTCCTATAGGAATAGATTTTATAATGCTTCCAAATACAATGAATGCATTTGCATGTTTCCTGATCCGCGCCATTTCTTTTAAAGCTCCGAAAGTGCCACTGCAGAGCTGAAATTGAGCAGAGTCTTCCACAAAGAGAGCACTTAATCAATCTTACTTGCACCTTTATAGCCCTATTCATCACACCGCCATGCCTCCTGGATCCCCTCTTGGACCCACACTTTTCATTCTTGTCAGTGACTTAAGCATTGTTATTTATTTTAAGGCTTCACCCTTTATGCTAAGAATAACTGAAAGTAGAGAAGCTTAACAATTCTATACTTTTCCTGAAAGTGACAAACCTAGAGATCGTAATCTATGATCCTAGTCCATTTACCTTTTCTCTACATGGACCTCCAAGCAGTAACTGCTGTTTGGCATACAGCACACAGCAAAAAAAAAAAAAATGGTCAAGCAATTATGTGGCTGCAGCCATTTTACTGAAGAAGGTTAAGGATGAGAGGAAGCATGGCCAAGCAAATAGAGGGCTAGTGTCATGGTTAGGAAGACTGAGATGCAAATCCTGCTTCTGATTCATAATGCCTGTTTGACCTTAGACATGTGGCTGAACTTCTCAGTGCCCTAGGGAACTCTCTGGGAGTACAAGCTGAATTTAATGTTGTTGTTCAGTTCTTTTCAATCATGTCCAACTCTTCATGACCCCATTCGGGGTTTTCTCGGTAAAGATACTGGAGTGGTTTGCCATTTCTTCTCCAGCTCACTTTACAGGTAAGGAAACATAATTAAGTGACTTGTCCAGGGTCACACAGTTAGTAAGTGTCTGAGGACAGATTTGAACTCAGGATGATGAGTCTTCCTGACTCCAGGTATGGCACTCTATCTACTGTACCACTTAGCTGCCTCAAGTTGCATAGCAGGTGCCAATCTACTTTGAAAAAGGGAGTTGCCTCACCAAGATTTCCCTGCATTGATAAAGAAAAAATTCTTATAATGATTGAAGAAGGAGATTATGAGATATGAACTATGATTTTAGTCAGTGACTCCATGAGTCAGTAGAAAAGGAAATATTAAACAGGTTGAGGAGGAGGGGAATGGATTATAGTACAAGTTTCTGCAGAGGTTAGGATCAAAAGCTGAAACAGAGAAGCAAATGGGAGTAGAGCCACCTCTTCCTATAAAACTGGAGGAGAAAACAGAAAGACAGAGTAGAGATAAGGTATACAGTAAAGAGTTTACAGAATATACCTTAGAAGGTCACAATATCACAAATCTTAGCCACTGAACTCTAGTTTCTTCACTAGTGAAATTAAAATTATTGGATTAGATTGTCTCAAAGGTCCCTTCTAGCTCTAAAATTCAATGATTCTAGAGAATCTTCTTTTAAAATATCTAACCTGTACAAAGCCAGATACCACAATGTTGAATTCACCTTTCCAGTTCTGCTCTCAGAGAGGCACAAAGGGCTTGAGGATATGGTCCCAGAAACTAAAAAAATCAGTAGGTAAAGTCCGTTACTGGGTAGATATTCTCTTGCCTTCCTTCCACCACCCTTATTTACCACCCTCAATCTTCACATCCTGCCCTTCAATACGCAGGAGGCTTCCACTGCCCTCCATGTGCGGTGTTTGACATGTTAGACCTTTTTCTCTCCTTTCCTACTACTCATGTTTTCCTGTCTTGTCCAAGCTACCTCTCACCTTCAGCAGCAACAAGAGTTCTTCAAGTCAGATAGCAAATATGGTAAAGATAATTCCTACTAGTGTATCATAACATAGAATAGAAATTCCTTAAAGGTAAGGTCTATTTCATTTTTTAATATTTGCATACCCAATGCCTTACACACAAGCAGTATTTAATAAATATTTTTATTTGAATTGTTAGGGGGACCTAATAGACATTTTCTAATCCTAACACATAGTAACATAAATGATAGGATCATAGCTCTAGATGTAGAAGATACATTAGAGATCATAAAATCCAAGCTCTTTATTTCATCTGTGAGGAAACTGAGGCACAGACATTTTAAGTGACCTGCCTAAGGTCAGATAGGTAAAAAATACCCGAGGCAAGATTTAAACCCAGGTTTGCCTAACACCAAGACTAGTATTCTGTCCATCACACAATGCTGCCTCTCAAGCAATATATTTGGATCTTAAAAGAAACATTCTGGAGACATATGAGGGGCCATGATTTAAGTAGATCAATAACTTTGGAATAAAGGTCACCATATCTGCCCTGCACCTGCTAAGTAAAACTCCAAGTTGATCAGTATGTTCCTAGTAACAGTTTTCAGGGAGTATTATAAGATTTTAAAGGAATTTTCTCACTCAAACTCAAATATGCAGTAAGCCTGGGGAAGTTCCCACTGAAGAGGAAGCGTTGTCAATAAAAAAGAGTTAAAACATGAGGGATTCTCAATGTGTTAACTAAATGTACCTATGAATCTGACTCAGAAATGATTTGAAATAACCATGGGTCTAAGAGCCAACTCACAGAGTTGTTAGCACATACCTTCTCATGGGGGGAGGGGGAAAAGGGGGCAGGAACTTCCTGAAAACTTTAGTTCAATGGAGAAGCAGCCAATGGCAGTAGCAACTCAGCAGAGAAGCAATTCAGTGGAGAAACTAGCCTAACCGATGATATCAGTAACTCTGCAGCAAAGCAACCAGTGACAGGTTCAGAGATGGAAAGCTATCCTAGCTAGCATTCCAGCATAGAAATTTAAGTTCTCTTGAATACCCATTTCCTCTCCTATCTCTCACTAGTGCTGTTAGAAAATATAGAAAAAGGTTGGTTGGTTGTTGTCCTTCATTCTCAAAGAGGACCAAAACGATATCACTATGCTAGGGTCAAGTCTCAATGTGTCAGACTGTGGATCGGACCAATATGAGCTCAGAATCCTCTACCACAGATTAGGCACAAATAGCCTGTGTGAACATTTGGGATTGATTCTCTAAATTTGTGCATCCCGCATTTCCTTTGAGCTGTTTAAATTTTGTTTTGCTCATAGAGCACCACACCTTCTCTGATGTGGGCACACCATGCCCAGGGGTCTTGTGTCAGTGTCTCTTATGTCACACAATCAATTCCAACATTCTTAAGAGAGACCTTGAGAGTATCCTTGTATTGCTTCTTCTGACCACCATGTGAATACTTGCCCTGTATGAGTTCTCCATAAAATAGTCTTTTTGGCAAGTGTATGTTTTGCATTTGAACAACATGGTCAGCCCATCAGGGTTGTACTCTCTGAAATAGAGTTTTAATGCTTGGCAGTTTAGTTCTAGTAAGGACCTCAAGGTCTGGTATCTTGTTCTGCCAGATGATCTTCAGAATCTTCCTAAGACAATTCAAATGGAAGTGATTCGGTTTCCTGACAAATATGCACAAATAAGCACTGGTAGACTGTCCAGGTTGCACAGGCATACAACAATGAGGTCAGCACCACAGTTCTGTAGACCTTCAGTTTGGTGGGCAGTCTGATACCTCTTCTCTTCCATACTTTCCTTTGGAGCCTCCCAGACACTAAGCTAGCTCTGGCAATGCATGCATCAACCTCATTATCAATGTTTACATCCTTGGAACGTATACTACCAAGGTCAGTGACCTTATCCACAACCTTCACAACTTCTCCATTTGCTGTAACTGATAGAAAAATGTACTTGTGATTTTGTGGCAGAGAAATTTTCATTGTCACATATGTTGCTATTTTGTTAAAGTAACTGTTCTTTGCTTTACTATGTCACTTGTTTCTTTATGGCTTGGTTGGAAAGATTCAATGAAAATGGAGCTTATGGAACTGGCAGTCAGACAGATGATTAACATAAACCCAGTGCAGGAAACAACATCACTGAGCATTCAGATGCTAAGTTCTTAATGCTTTAGCTAAAAGTAGTAGACTGGATAGTGGGGTTTTAACTTCTGTAGAGTCAGTTATGTGGAGCACTGTGTGGGATGCTGGGCCTAGAGTCAGGAAGACTTGTCTTTCTGAGTTCAAACGTAGCCTCAGATACTTACTAGCAGTGTGACCCTGGGCAAGTCACTTAACCCCTCTTGCCTCAGTTCCTCATTTGTAAAATGAACTGAGAAGGAAATGACAAACCACTCCAGTATCTTGCAAAAAAAAAAAAAAACTTCTAATGGAGTCATGAAGAGTCAAACATGATTGAAACAACAGATTGAACTTCTATAGTACATCGATGGGCAGATACGTTTGCACTTTGGCTTTTTTGTGATACTTCAATGGTTCTGCCACAAGATCCTTGTCCTATACTTTTGAGCAGAAACAGTACTGATGATGAGTCACTGGGAAGAACTCTCAAAGTGTGTCCAAAAAGATTAGACCAAATTGTAACCCACCTTTGATCATATATTTGTCATAGTTATGGTCTATAGAATGAGGGTGTTGGACTAGAGAGCCTCTGTAAGCTTTCATGGCTCTAGAACCATAATCCGCTGTTGCTGAGTCATTTCAGTCCCGGCTGACTCTTCATAATCCCACTTGGAGTTTTCTTCTCAAAAAATACTGGAGTGGTTTGCCATTTCCTTCTCCAGCTCATTTTACTGATGGAGAAACTGAGGCACACAGGGTTAAGTGACTTGCCCAGGGTCATACAGTTAGTAAGTATCAGCAGCCAGATTTGAACTCAAGAAGATGAGTCTTCCTGACTCCAGGTCTGGTACTCTATCCACTGAACCACCTAGCTGCCTGATTTTATAATTCCCCTTAAATCAAAGGAAAGGGCCAATAGCTCCTCATTCTGGGCAGTTCTGTGGTTAATGTTCCACTACACTTCATGGTAGAGCCAGGAATCACATTCTTGGCTTCACCACTTCCCACCTTTTCCTCTCCATACCCTCATCCCCTGCTTCCCATCCTCCCCCACAAACCTCACTGCACTCACATGAGGATCCTTAGAAATATGCCAGCCTGGAGCTTAGCTTTAGTCCAAAAGAGAATTGAGAGCTCCCTGGGGAAATAGATCCTTTCTGGAATCTGGGTGATAGCTACATGGTGACACATTTGTGGATCAGGGTGCCTCTGTCCTGGGTGCACCAGCCAGCTATTCTCAGGTCTTCTCTGGTCTGCTTTCAGAGCCCATCACATTTACTGCTGGGAGAACAGGAAGAGGAAAAGAAGTTCCTATTTAGCTCCAATAATTAGGCCCTCTTACTTTACCTTAGCCTTTTCTCCTGTTGGCCTGCAGACCTCCTGACAACAGGTCTGCCACAATCAAGTTTTCCAGACCATAAGTAATTATGCCAATTATGGAACAACATAAAATGAGGCCATTCTGTCAATACTCTACTTTAGAGCCATTGCTTTCCACTGGTTTTGTGCTAGCAGATAATGTAATTAGTAAGGCCTTAATGATCACAACTTTGTATAAATTAGCAGCTCAGATTCACAGCACTACCACCAAACAAATCCAAAGTTTACTAAATCAATTAGTAAAAAGTAAAAAAATATGGGGGGAAGGGAACAGAAGGGAGGGGAATAGAAGGGAAGGAAAGGAGCAAGTGGACCTGATGTTAGTAGAAATAAGCATGATCTTCTCCTGTAGGGCACAGCTACATGAAGGAAGGATATGAATATATTTACAATCTGTGATGTGACTCAGGCAAGCAAGAGATAACCAAGAGGAAGAACTTTCTATGGCAGGTTTGGGGGATCTCAGAACTACTTATTTTTTAACAGTTACCCCACCATCAACCCTCAGGGGAATGGTTTTCCTCAGAAGGCACTAAGCTAGTCATCATTAGAAGTCACCAAGCAAAGGCTGGAGGACCACTCCTCAGGTCTGCCATATAGAGGATTCTTGGCCAGGTATGGGTTGCAATCGAACCCCTTGAGCTCCTACCCCACTCTGTGATTCTGTGAATCTTTGCATTCTAAAATCCCAGTCCTCAGACAGATGCCTTGACGGGCCACTCTTCTCTACCTCACTAACACAGTGGTGGAAGGAGGCTTCATTTCCTTTGACTTTAAATGTCATATTCACATCCAATCCTGGACGTATTTCTTAGGCCCCAGTGAACTGCCAACCTTCCCCAAAGAGATATTACAAAAAAATGGTTCTTATTCACAAGGGGACATTAATTGAATAGTAAAATACCAATAATGATGAAAATAAAGCTTTTAAAGAAAAAAATGCCTTATGTGTATACACATGGTGGATAAAGAGCTGGTCTTGGAGTCAGGAAGGCCTAGATTCACGTGGCTTCTGCCCCTTATTGGCTATGCCATCCTGGTCATTTAACCTCTCCTTGTCTCAAGGGAATTCTTCAAGTCACCAAACAAGAGACCATCTGAATTGGTCTCCTGTGTTGCCTATATTCAATTCAATCAGTGATTAAATGAGTGGCTCCTATGTGCTAGGCACTGCGCTAAGTGTTGGGGATAAAAATAAGAAAGAGAAAAATAGTTCTCTCTCTGAAGAAGCTTACAATCTAATGTGGAAAGACAGAACACAAAAGGAAGCTGAAAGTGGGGAGGAGGGAGGGAGAAGGTACTTGGTATGGGGACATGGCAGTGGTGAAATTGAATCTAAAGATGCAGTTGGAGGTAATGGTTGGGCTAGGAGTTCTCTTGAAATGGAGGCTTTGGGAAAATTTTTTGGCTCTGCCCTCCAGCTCTCCAATAATATAAAATAAAATATGTATTTGAATAAAATAATACATAAGTACATTTTGTGTATAAATGTATATATATATATATATATAATCCAATACATAATCATATAAGTAACTATACATGTAACACAAAAATATAAATATAGGATGTCACTCAACCTGTCAGTACTCTAGTGCTCAATGAAATCTCAAGTCCAGTCCCTTCATCCCGCTATAGAGATCTTACCTACAATTTAAAGGGGCCCTCAGAGAAAGAAACAGGCCCAGAAATTCAAAGTGACCTACCCAAGACGCCAAAATTTTTAAATGATAGAACCAGCATTCTGACTCAATATGCCACTGCCCCCAATGGACATACACCTATACATATGCTTTATATGTTTGCCTATTTATCCAAGAATACAATAAATGGTTTATTAAGCATCATATATAATATGTTAGGTGTTAGATAAGATATATTCATTATATATTATATAATATATTACACAATATATCATGTAATACATAACACATGTATTCTATATGTGTGTGTAGATATGTCTGCGTTCACTATGTGCATGTTAATAATTGTTTGAAAGTCTTCTACATGGTGACATCATTTTTACTGTACTTCCTTCTGCTAGCTCTAAGTGGGACTTCACATCGAGCAAGCCTGCATTGGGGAAACATTTATAAATACCTTCACTCCCAGCAAAGACTGAGAAACTCCAGCTGCCAGCACACTAACCCACAAACCACCGGCTTTTCCATTTCTAGTTCTACAACTTCTCACTGACATAAGCTACCAAATACTATCCCAGTGTGTGGTCTTTTAGATTAAGGCTGGAGGGGGAAAGACTCCCCCTAAATGACCTGAGCAGTTTCCTATTTCCTATAAATCAACCACTTGGCTTTCAGACCCAAAAGGTTTAATTGTTTTTAAGTCATCTCTCTATACATGTTAAAGCTTTAAAGTTGTTTGCTAGGTCACTGAAATGGGGAGTTGGTCCCATGGGATACTGAGTGAGGAGGCCAAAGGGGACCAAAGAGGGCATTTTCTACAGGGAGACCAAAGAGGGCATTTTGGCTCCTATCAAGAGCCATAGGAATTATAGAAAGCTAGAAAATCACTACCACTCTCCCCAAAACCAAACCTGCCTTGTGCCCATTCCAAGCCCCAAGTCACAGGTCAACTTGCTTGGCTTATTCATGGGCACCCACTCTGTGGACAAAATGAATGAACAGATTTGAGCTCATCAAAAACATCCCCAGAAAATTCACTCCAACCAAACCTCCCAGCTCCCGGGGGTAGGGGGGGGGTGACTTGGGTACAGAATCATGGCTTCTTCGCAATATTTTTACCTTTGCCAAGCGTCACAGAGATAGGCAATTAAGAGACTGACTCATCATATTGACCTTCAGCAGCTCATTTGTTTTTAATAGCCATGTCTCTGCTCATTGGACAAATGGGATTAAGAGGCCTCTCTCCATGAGGTTCCAAATACCAATCCTATCCCTGGTGAATAGAAGCAGGGACTGTATCATTTTTCTTTCATTTTTTTTTCCTAGTCCCCAGCAGTGTCTTGAACATAAAAGTGCTGGCTTAGGCAGCTTGCTGACACGGTGGATAGAGCACTGGACTTGTATTCAGCCTCATATGCTTATTGGTTATGTGACTTATTATTTATCTGTTTAGCAAGTCATCGAACCTCTCAGATTCAATTTCCTCATCTGTAAAATGAGGCTAACCATAATGCCTATCTCACAGAATTTTGGTGATCAGTTAAAATAACACATGCAAAGCTCTTTGCAAACCTTGAAGGGCTGGATGCATGGTAGTTACTATAAAATGTTTGTTGAGTTGAACTAAAGAGGATATTCAAGGCAGAACATAAACCTGCCTAGGTACAGCCTTGAATAAAGAATCATAATTAAGGTATGGTTGATTGAATACTACAGGGTGACAAAATCTATTTATTTATTAATCAAATTTATTTATTTTATTTCCAATTCAGGGAACAAAACAAGCATTTCCGTAACATAGTACAATAAAAAAAAATGGTTGCACGTGAAACTGCAAATCTACCATGTAGAACTTGCTATTCCCTCCAAATAAAAGACAAAGTTATCATGTAAATTTCTCCTTTTTCAGGGGCATTCCGGGATGGTAGAGTAGGTCAGAAATTTCCAGGCTCTCCAGATTTCCTCCAAAAACAGACAGAAAATCACCACAAAATGTAAAGCAGCCAAGATAAAAGGGTGAAGTAGTTGTCCTCCTAAAACAACTTGAGAGGACCTCAGAAAAGACTGGACCTACAGGGGCTGAGGTTTGGCCTGAGTGAAGTGTAAACACCTCTAGGTTGACTCCACTGAATCAACAAACAGCAGACCCTGAGGGCAGTTCCAAGAGGATTAGAAATTTCACCTCACAGCCCCAGGGTGCCAAAATTTAGAGCATCCTGTCTTCCTGTAGCAGGCTGAAATGACTGAATTGAATGCCTAGTGAACAGGGATCTCAGCCCTGGTAGGTGTACTCCAAGTGAGCTCTTCCCAGGCCCTGCCCCACTTCATCACCCATCTCCCTCCAAGTGACCTTCCTAAAGCTCCTGGAGTCTATGTCTCCCCATCATGGGCTCATTTATAGGGGCTTTATATTTATAGTGTGGATTGTGTCTTGAGAGCTTAGCCATATCAACTCAAGCTTTTCTTGCAAACATTCCGCACACCCCACCCCACCCCACTCCCACACACACACTAAGTGTAGTTCATTGCCCCAGGGACAGTTTACAATCAAAGCTTCCTGAGCAGAGTTCAACTACTCTCCGCATTCCCCAAGCTACATTGATCTGCCCTGGGGAGCAACAATGTTTAAATACAGTTCTGTTTGAACCTTGTTTCAGTGCTTAAGACCATAGGACCACAGGATTATAGAGTAAGAGCTCAAAAAGAGGCCATCCATTCCAATCCCTCACTTTTCAATTGAAGAAGCTGAGGCTAAATGACTTGCTCAAGATCACATCAGAAACAGGTCCTCCAGTTTCACAGCCAGTGCTGTCCATCTGATGAGGGCACAATCTCTGGGAACCCCCTTGAATCTGGAATACAGTCTCTGGGAGCCCCCTTGAACTCTCCTTGAATCTTCCAACTAGATCTGGCCTTCCCCTAAGGCCATAAGCCTTCCATTATTATTAAGCCAGAATCTCTACCTAGCCTTGCCCTTTATTGTCCAGCTACCTCCCACCCTGGATACTATCAGTATCCATGCCTTCAGCTACTTCCAACCCTTAATTCCATTCTCTTGGTTCCTGGACTCTGACCTCATCTGATCCTCCTTAGATTCCTCCTCAGGACCCTCCCTAAAGCCCTCCTCTAGTCACCCCAGACCACCCCTCAATCCTTCCTACAATCTTTGCGTACATAATCTCCATCTTGCCTCCATGAAGGCACTCAGATTCGATTGAATCTGGCCCACTTGTGAAAACAAGCGTCACAAAGGGTGGAATTTCTTAAGACAGCCCATTATGGTGAATTACTAATAAACTTTGTCTTTTCCCTTTCCTGAGAAGACTTCAGTCGAATTCTTTTGGTAGGACCCGGCGTGTAGGTATTTTGGGATCTCGAGCACCCCTAGAAACCTATGGTTCCCTACCATCATCATTTTCCTTTAACCCCTTCGCATCAACCTTGCTTGGCAATGAGACGTCCATCAGTCAAAGCAAATTGTAATCTCTATATCTAAGAGATATTCTTGAGAAGTTTGGAGGGCCTTGTTCTGGACCTGCCTGGGCTGGTCTTTGAAGAGCAGAAATGTACATTTCCTGATCCAGTCCTTACCCACCTACCCCCACTTTTCTTCATGCTCTCTTCCTCCTAAACATTATTGGGTATGTAGTTATCAATTTTTTTCAGTTGTTTTCAGTCATGTCCAACCTTTCATAACACCATTTGGGGTTTTCTTGGCACAGATACTGAAGCGGTTTGCCATTTCCTTCTCCAGATCATTTTACAGATGAGGAATGGAGGCAAAAAGGGTTAAGTGACTTGCCTAGGGTCACATAGCTAGGAAATGTCTAAGGTCAGATGGACCTATGGATCTATGGACCTAGTAAATGACAGTTTTGGGAGGGCAGAAAGTGTTTCATTTTTGTCTTTGTATTCCCAAGTTCCCAGCACAGGGTCTGGCATATAGTAGGTGTTTAATAAATGTTTGCTGAGTCATGTACAGTCAGCCACCAGATAATTCTTGAAGCTCTTCTAGATTGATGGAACTTTCTAGACTCTTTGCTGTACAGACATAACCAAAAGTGTGACCAAAAATGTCAACAGGAGAAGTAGCTCAAAGTAAGCCACAGGAAACCAAAATCAAAGCTGCCACACGTCACCTCTAAAGACCAATTCAGGGAGGGAGGAAGGCAAATCCCTTGGCCCTCATTTCATATAGGAATAGACCCATGACATGGCCCTAGCTATGGTGGAGTGGTCCTCCCTCCATGTGACAATGGAATATTGGAGAAGATTCTAAGAGAAGACAGAGAGCTGGCATGGAACATACGGTTACAAAATGGCTCTTTTTACTACTCTGTAGATTAAGGTCTATGCCCACATGGACAGATTCATTCTCTCCCACAGAGTTGGGCTGCTTCTGTGTAGACATGACCTTGTCGGACTTCTCTCTGTTCCCATAGACAAAGTCAGAGGCAGAGTGGGAAGGAGGCTGGGGAAGGGAGAGAAAAAAGAAACATAAACATTTCACATTCTCAATCATTGTTCCTACATTCTCTTATTTTGGAAACTTTCTTCTGAACCACAGAAAGTTGAGAGAGAGAGTCACTGAGAGGAAGAGAGAGAGAGAGAGAGAGAGAGAGAGAGAGAGAGAGAGAGAGAGAGAGAGAGGGAGGGAGGGAGAGAGTCAGAGAATCTGTGCACATCTGTTTATATATTCAAAAAAGAGTATTTGGACTGGGCAGAGCTCCATGGGAAAGGCTGAACATATTATAAATGATCCAGCCACCAAACACACTGTTCATCTATTAATAAAAATACATTTAAAAAAAAAAGAGATGCTTTCATTTCTCATATTTATCTCTGGTCACTTTTCACATTTGATTTACTCTTATAAAAACAAGGGTTTGATTTAGTCTGCTTAAAAACAACAGGAGATCCAGAGATAATTCTTCTAATGTCCACAGTTAACGTTTATCTGAACTAAGATTGCAGGGAGTAGAAATCAGTTCCTCTGCAAGTTTAAAGGGAATATCATTCATTTTTCAGATAATTGTATTTACCAGTGTTTATTTAATGCTCTACATTCCAAAATGTTTTTACAAGCCATTCATGCAAATCCCTCTGAAATCTCCC
Organism: Trichosurus vulpecula; assembly: GCF_011100635.1. Taxonomy (NCBI): domain Eukaryota; kingdom Metazoa; phylum Chordata; class Mammalia; order Diprotodontia; family Phalangeridae; genus Trichosurus; species Trichosurus vulpecula. The sequence continues at coordinate 14,257,475 of NC_050580.1, read as the reverse complement.
CCACATGCCTGATTATACCATCCCCACATCTTAATTTTATATGCATATAATTATGTACAATTAATAATAAAAACAATACCTGGTACTTTTGCATGTAGGTGCCCCATGACACCATGAATAGAATGCTTAACTTCAAATCACAGAGACCTGGGTTCAAGTCTTAACTCCATACTGATATGTTGTACTTGATAGAGAGTAATACATTGGGTTTCTCTGACACTTAAGCCACTTTCTAAGACATTTACAAAGTCACAGAAGTTGATTATAAAATAGCAGCTTCCTGAGATGTCACTGCAATGTGCTTTAAGCATTTTCTAAGGCACTTTCACATACACTGGTTCATTTAGTCCTATGTCTTCCCCCACAAACTTGACTACCACTCTAAATCAGTCCTCATTACCTCTCCCCTGGTCTATCATGTTGCTGTTATAATAGAACTCTCTGCCTCATCTTCCTTTTTCCAAGCTATCTTTCACAGAATGGCCAAAGGAATTTTCCTAAAATATAGGTCTGATCATGTCTCCTCCTCCCCAAAGCAATAAGATCCAAATGACTCCCTATTACCTCTAGGATCAAAAACAAACTTCTCTGTATGGCTTTTAAAGTCCTTCACAACCTGACTCCAAACTACTTTTTTCTAGCCTCATTTAACATTTCTACTCTTTACACATTCTACAATCCAGCCAGACCAGCCTTCTCACTGGTTTTCATATTTGACACTCCATCTCTAGCTTCCTTACCTTTGACCAGGCAGTCCCTCATGCCTGGAATACTTTACCCCCTCACCTCTGCCTTTAGAATTCCAAGGCTCCACATAAATTTCATACGTGAGGACTTTGCCCAGCAGTTTGTGCCTCTCCAGCCCACACTGCCTTTTATTAATTCTGTGTGTGTGTGTGTGTGTGTGTGTGTGTGTGTAATGTATATTTCTATGTATCCATTTATGTACTTGAAGTATCCCTTGGTGGAATATAAGCTTTTTAATGATAGAATGTGTGTATCCCCAGTGCCTGGCACAGAGAAGGCACTTCATACATATTCTTTGATTGATTAATTGAATGATTGAGTCCCTTGCCTATTAGAATGTAAACTTGTAAGCAGCATCATATTGTCCTTGTGTCACAGAACCCACAACAGGGTCCTACACATAGTAAGTGTTTCCTAAATACTTGCTGAATGAATCCCTATTTATCACAATTTGCATACCCATCATTATTTTTATTATTTTTATGGAATTTATTAATTTCTGTGGAATGGTAGTATATAGGCTAGAGAGTGTGCATTCCCTATATTACATTTTATTATAATTATCCATTATTGCTACCAAAAGGCATGTGTATTAAGTAGCTTCCTGCATGTTTGTCTGGGTTAGGCATGGGAATTGAGGTTACAGAAAACTCCAGGCATCTGGGAGCTTAGAATCTCGATTAGGCGAGACAGGATATGCAGCAGCCAAAATGAAGAGAGATGAAAATCATACGCAGAGTGCACAATTATGTGGGCTGGAATAGTGAGAGAGCTCAGTAGACTGGGAGAGGAAGTCACTCCAGGCCCAAGGGACAAGATCAAACAATCTTTTTCTCCAGCAGCCTCACTCTAGGAATGCTAATGACAATTTGAAATAAACCAAAATTGCGTCCCTGGAACCCTTACTTACCGGACTTTTGTCCTTGCATTTCCCTCTTTTTGGAATGTGTCCTCTTTTCCCTCTTGTGTCATCTGTCCAACCTCCATGCACCCTAAAAGGACAACTCAAATGCATCTTCCTCCAGGAAGCCTTCCCTGGCTCTCCCCAATGGTCTGTGATCTCTCTATGTTCTGAATTCCCGAGACATTTTCTACCAGTCTGAATGCACTTTCATGTTCAACCTTTAATTAGAAAGATGTATGCATGGCCTTCCTCCAGTGTCCCCTTCCCATGTGGAAGTCACTGGCAGTGCTTACCGGGGAAGGCAGACTTTGGCACATCCTGCCCAACAAGAAAGGCCCAATACAGATCCTGCTGACTGCCAGATCTTGTATCTTCCTTCTCTAGAATGTCACTTTTATTTCTCTTCTCTCTGTTCACAGTCACCAACTACCCTAGTTCAGGCCATAACATCATCTCTCAACCAGACTGTTCCAGAGCCTCTAGACTGGTCTCTGAGCCTTTAGTCTCTTCCAACGCCCATCCACCCACTACTCAGCTACCACAGAGATTTTCTTAAATCATGAGTCTGATCCTCTATCTTTATCCCACCCCCAACTCAATTAGCTCCAATGGCTCCCTGCCAATTCTGAAATGAAATGTGTACTCCTCTGTTTAATGATTAAAACTCTCCACAACTAAACTCATTTAACCTTTCAAGCCCTGTCATTTGTTAGTCCCCTCCACACTCACACTGGTTCAGCCATAATGACTCGATGGCTGTACACACAATGTTCTCTCTGCCATCCCCGTGCCTTTACACAAGTTGTGCCCCATGTCTGGAATGTTCTCTCTCCTCACCTCTTCATGGAAGCCCAGTGCTCCTTCAAGGGTCAGCTTAAGGAGCTCCTTAGGCACGAAGCCTTTCCTTGTCTCACTATTGGTGCCTCCTCCCCTGAGGTTACTTAGCACATTTTCTATATGTCTTGTATATATCTATGTGCATACAAGTTGTCTCCCTCGTTAGAATATAAGCTCAAGGGTAGGCACTATTTCACTTTCATCTTGCTCTCCAGGATATCTGCTGCATAGTTAGGTGAGAAATAAATGCTAGTTGACTGATGATTTTGATCTACATCTGTGGGTTCAGTGACCAGTCTCACTTAGGGCCAAGCCTCATCACCAGTTTGACTGCAAAGAAGTGAATTTTCTGTCCATGGCCTAAACTGCAGAAGGTTGTGATCTGTGTGGGTAGAAAGAAGACCAACCCTGACAAAATCACAAGCTCTTGAGGTCTTGAAACAGGGATGATCTCATTTCCTTCACTAAATGGCAAGTTCCATGACGATGAGAACTACTAGGCCTTTTTCTCTGCAGAAGGCATTCAATCAGCATTATTGAAGGAAAACATGAAAATAAGAATTCCATTAAACAAATATTCATTAATCACTGAATACATACAATGCCCTGCACTCTCAGCTAGGGATACAAAAATAAAAGCAGAGTCGTTGCCCTCAAGGAGCTTGTACTCTAAGAGAGAAGACAAGTCATGTACACAAATAATGATAATCCAAATGATGATGGAAAATGATGAAGGTAAACCAGAAACTGTGTTCTGGAATATTTATAGCAGCTCCCTTTATGGTGGCAAAGAACTAGAAACTGCAGGGATGCCCATCAATTGGTAACTGGCTGAAGAAGTTGTGGTATATGATTGTGATGGAATAATCTGTGCTGTAAGAAATGATGAGCTCACCAATCTTAGAAAAACATGGATAGACTTGCATGAAATAATGAAGAGTGATGTGAGCAGAAGCAGGAGAACATTGTATACAGGAACAGCAATGTTGTTTTAAGAATGACTTTGAGCAAATAAGTTATTATGTCTATTATAAATACCCAAATTAACTATAAAGGACATATGAAGAAAGACACTAGCTAGCTGCATCCAAAGAAAGAACTGATAAATAGAAGTATGTAGAGAATGATTTTACATATATATACATATTTGTGTCTAATGGTAGTTATCTCTAGAATGAGGGAGGGGAGAAGAAATTTACATGACAATTTTGTGATATATTTGAAAAGAATAGCAAGTTGTGCATAGTAGATTTGCAATTTCATGTGCAATCATCTTTTTTATTGTGCTATGTTATATGTTATGTTCATTTCATAAATTTAAAATTAAATAAAACTAGCTTTAAATAATTTTTTAAAAAAGAAAATTGTGAAGGCCACATAAGAAATTAGAGCAGATTCAGGGGAAAGGGGGTCACTCCTAGCTAAGGAAGCAGTGAATGAGTCATGGGAGAAGCAGCATCAAAGTGAACCATGAAGGACAAGAAGGCTTATCTTACTCAAGCTGGAGATGCTAAAGGACTCAGGAGAGGCTGGACAGCACATTCTGAACACTGGATTCTCATCTGCCCCATCCAAGATAAAGTCAGGGGCATTGTAACCAGCTTGACAAATAGGTCAAAATGCTCCTAATCGCATGGTCCCCAACTTATGCTTTCTCTTCTTAGTAAAACTGTGCCTCAGAGGTGCACGCATACTACCCAAATCAATGGAATAATGATTATTGGACACTGACCCAATGTAAATTATGATTCTTCTAAAGCAAGAAGCAATTTGCAAACCAGACTTGGGCTTCACTTAATATATACATTTTTTCCTCCTTGAAGTTAAAAATCTCCTCCTTTAACTTTCTTGAAGTTCAACTTCCTGCTGTATTAATTAAAATGGCTGCCTCATTTCCCTGGAGTATCTACCATGTGTATATAAATAGGGAAAGAGAAAGAGAGAAGGGGGAGGGGGACTCTATATGCCTACATTTAAACGTATTATGTGTGTGAATATATGTAAGTATGTCTTCGTATATGGGCAATTTAGAGGGTTGCCCAGAGAATTTGGTGGAAATTGACTTAGCCAAGGTCATATGGCTTCTCACAAGAAGTAACATGGAAAAGTAGATAGTGCTCTGTCCTTTGGCCAGGAAGCTTGGTTAATGTCCCCTTTCTGGGAAGGGGGAACAAAATATATAAAAGGTATTTGAAGGGGCTGGAGGGGAGAGCATTTCCCTAGTAGCTGGGGGGATCAGGAAAGCTATCATAGAAGGTGACATGAGCTAAGTGTTGTAGCAAATGAGGGGTTCTAAGAAGGGGAGGTCAGGAGGAACTCTATTTCAGACATGGGGGACAGCCAGGGTGAAGACCTGGAGAATGGGGATATAACATTATGTATGAAGATCAACAAGCAGGTCAAATAGTCAAGTGTTTGAGATGTTTAGGTTTATCATTAGGAGCTCAAGTTTTATTTTATAGAATTCATTATTCATAGATTTGTGTGTCATTGAACCAACAGTTCCCCTGTAGATCAATATATGTGGCCGTTGGACTTATCCTTGAATTAGCATGTTCATTACTGAGTATGGATGCAGAAAGAAAGGGAAAGGAATAAGCATTTATACAGCATTTACTAGCTTCCAGGCACTATGCTAAGTGGTGTGTGTGTGTGCGTGTGTGTGTGTGTGTGTGCGTGTGTGTGTGTGTGTGTGTGTGTATTGTTTGCTTTTTGCAGAGATAGCCTATATATAATCTGACGATCCTCATTAAATACTTCTCTCTCTAAAGCAATGTGTACTCATTTTCGGGGTTCATTTTGCTAGCCAAGACCAAGGACAAAATATTTCAAAAGTCTTAAAATTAGGGGTTCCAGAGACAACAGCTATTGGCAGTTGGGGGTTGCTCCCCTCGGTTCCAGAAGGCTCATTAACTGATATGACAAACTGTATCAACTAATGCTGAATAGAATAGACATCACAGGTCTTGTGAGCAAAAGCCTGTACATCCTTTGTTTTGCTGGCAAAAGAGCAAGGCATGGGTTTTAAGAAAAGTGATTAGGCTTCTGTTTCATCAAAGATATCAGGAAAAGAACTATCCCTATTTCTGGTTGAGTTCCTAGCCCCTGATGCAACAAGAAAGCAGCTGCTTGGCTACTGCACTTGGACATTTCCTATGAAAGCAGATTCTATCATCCTTTTTTTAAAAACAAGAACTGCCAACAGGATCCTAGAGAAGAACAGTCATTTAATATGTCCACATTCCTGTTACTTGAATGCTACAAAGGCAGCTCTGTGCCGTTGGTCTGGTGAGTCAGCCTGGCAGCTTTGACACATGGCTTCCACACACGGGTCTTGAGGGACTCAAATCCCACAGGTTGACTACTGAAGCTATCCCACTTCCCTCAGGCTGACATGCTGGCAGTAGGCACTGAGCCTTGCAATCATCTGCTTGGGAAACAGGGCCTCTCCTTGAATATCCCACCTCCCTCCTTCCCATGCAAACATAAACTGTGCTGCCAAGAGGAGAAAAGAATATTTCATTCCTGGGAAAGACTTAGCCCAAATTATTCAAAGATAACCTGATTTTCATCCTGGAAAATAAGTTTTCTATGGAGTAGGATGAAGATTTATGCTGGACATCATTTATCAACATAATGACCTAACATTTGTCTTCTCTACTTAACTTCTTGAATGAAGTTATGTTACAACCAGGGATGTAAAGCAAGAGGCTCCAGAGATTCAGACTTAAACTTTTCATCCTCATCTGCCATCTCTAAAGAAAGAATAGCTAACTACATGTGGCACCAAAATAACTCATAAATCTGGTCAATTCAAACAACTAGAATTCTGCAAGAAGAAAAAAGAGTGCTGGATTTGGAGTCAGAGAAGCAGTTTTCAAATCCAGAAGCTGCTATTTGCCATCTAGGCCCTGGGCCTCAGTTTCTTCATTTATAAAATGAGGATCCTGAACTAGACAAACTCTAGGGTTGCTTCTGGCTCTATAGCCTACGAGCATGTAAAAGAAAAAAAAATGAGTGAAATGTTTGGCTTCTCAGTTCAGCCAAAATAAATAAACCAATTGTTGGTGTAGAAAAAGCTCAAGTTTCAACTCAAGAAATACTTATACCTATCAGTGGGCATATCTATCAGCAATGGCAATACTCCCATAAACACTAGTGGGCCTATGATCTCATTAATGAGGGCTCCCTCCAACAATGAAGAAGAGCATCAATGAAGACAAACATCTTGTACAAATATTCTCTATGCCTCCCATAAGTTTGACCCAGAGGCTCATATTGTTAGTGGCCTTCTGCACTTACTCTTGACATGACAAGGATGCCAATGAAGCCTATGTGCCAGCCAATAGTTATCCTTAGTTCTTACAACATTTTCCTTATAATTTATCCATTTCTTTAATGACATCCTTTACTTCAATTCTTCTAATACCTAGTTTAAAGTGGTGTTCAGCCTGCTTACAACCATCACAGTGAAGAGTATACAAAGATGGGGAAAAATGGCATTGTCTTTAGCCCCAGGGAGTTTACATTCTGTTGGTCAGTTGTTTTTCAGTCCTGTCTTCTAGAAAATAAAATGTGTAAATAGCTCAAAGTGGTTAATGTAAGGAGAAGAGAACAGAACCAAATAGAATCAAATGATCTTAGCACTGGTAGTACCCCAATGGCCAACCAGTTCAACCTGTCCCTGAACAAAAATTCCCTCTATAATAAATGTGACAAATGATCCCTTAGCCTCTCTGCCTGGGGACTTCCAGTGGTGGGGAAGTCCACCCCCCCAACACTTCCCATTCCAAATCTGGATCATTCTAATGATTTAACTGTTTTGGGGACATAAAACCTAAATTTTCCTCTTTGAAACATTTCTTGCTCCTAGCTCTTCCCTCTGGGCCAAAAAGAGAGAAAATTGCCTCCATGTGACAGTCCTCCAAATACTTGGAGACAATGTCAGGTCACCTTCATCCAAACTCTTCTTTTTTCCAAGCGAAACTTGTCCAATTCTTTGAACTAATCTTAATGTAGCATGGATTCTCCCAATAAGATGACAGGCAAAGCAGGGATGTTCATTATCACTACCATTATTCAATGTTGCACTAGGAATGCTAGCCATAGCAATAAGAGAAGAAAAAGAAATCAAAGGAATTAGAATAAGCAATGAGGAAACAAAACTATAACTCTTTGCAAGTGTTATGATGGCATACTTAGAGAACTCTAGAATAGCAACTAAAAAAACTTGTGGAAATAGTTCACAACTTCAGCAAAGTTGCAGGACATAAAAGAAATCCACATGTTACCAACAAAATCCAGCAGGAGAGATAGAGAAATTCCATTTAAAATAACTGCAGACAATATAAAATACCTGGGCTTCAGCCTACCAACTATACGAATTGTATAAACAGAATTACAAAACATTTTCACAACAAATAAAATCAGATCTAAACAACTGGAAAAATCATAATTGCTCATGGCTGGGCCAAGCCAATACAATACAAATGACAACTCTACCTAAATTAATTTACTTATTCAGTGCCAAAACAATCAAACTACCAAAAATTTATGTTTTAGAGGTAGAAATAATAATAAAATTCATCTGGAAGAAAAAAAAAAGGTCAAGAATGTCAAAGGAATCAATGAAAAAATGTGAAGGAAGGTACCAGATTGCAAACTGTATGACAAAGCAGTAATCATCAAAAACAATCTGGTACTGGCTAAGAAACAGAGTGGTGGATCAGTGGACTAGATTAAATATTCCACACACAGTTTTGGAACAAGGACTCAGTATTTGACCAAAACTGCTGGGAAAACTACAAAGCAGTTTGGCAGAAACTAAGTACAGATCAAAATCTTACACTGTATACCAACATAAGGTCATACATGATTTAGACAGAAAAGGTGATACCATAAGCAAATTAGGGAAGTATGGAAAATTTTATGTCAGATGTATAGATAAGGAAGGATATATGACCAAACAAGAGACAAGAGAACATTACAGGATGTAAAATGGATAATTTTCATTACATTATATTTAAAAAGTTTTGCACAAACAAAACCAGTGCTGCCAAGATTAGAAGCAAAGCAGGAAACTGGGTGTGGGGAAATTTTTTATAGTAAATTTCTCTGATAAAGGCCTCATTTCTCAAATATATAGAGAACTGATTCAAATTTATAATACAAGTCATTACCCAATTGATAAATGGTCAGAAGATATGAACAGGCAATTTTCAGATGAAGAAATCAAAGCTATCTATAGTCATATAAAAATGCTCTACGTTACTATTGATTAGAGAAATGCAAATTAAAACAACTCTGAGGTACCACTTCACACCAATCAGAGTGGCTAATATGATAGGAAAGGAAAATGACAAATATTAGAGGACATGTGGAAAAAGTGAGACACCAAAACACTGTTTGTGGAGTTGTGAACTGATCCAACCATTCTGGACAGCAATTTGAAACTATGTCCACAGGGCTATAAAACTGTGCATACCCTTTAACTGAGCAATACCTCTCTCTACTAGGTCTGTATCCTAAAGAAATCAGAGATAAAGGAAAAAGACCTATACGTACAAAAAAATTTTACAGCAACTCTCTGTCGTGGCAAAGAAATGGAAATGGAGTGGATGTCCATTATTTGGGGATTGGTTGAACAAGTTGTGGCATATGACTGTGATGGAATACTATTGTATTATAAGAAATGACCAGCAGTATGCTTTCAGAAAAATGTAGGAAGATTTACATGAACTGATGCAAAGTGAAGTGAGCACAACCAAGAGCCACTGTACATAGTAAAAGCAATATTGTATGAGGATCAACTGTGATTGACTTATCTACACTGAACAATACAATGATCCAAGACAATTCTTATGGACTTATGATGAAAAATATTATCTACCGCCCCTCCCCCTCTCTGTCTCCTCTGCTCTTCCGGCAGCTCTTCAGCTTTGCTCCTCACCCCCTGAGAATGTACGCCTGCGCCAAGTTCATCTCTACCCCTGCCCTTGTGAGGAGCAGCTCTCAGATGCTGAGTAGACCATTAACTGCAGTGGTACTGAAATGGCCAGAGGTTCGGACAGATGAGAACCTCAGCATTTTGGCAGCATCAGGTCCCTTGACCTCACTTGTCCCCAGATGTGGATTCCAAACTAGTGCCATCTCAAGGGACATTGACACAGCAGCGAAGTTCATTGGGGCTGGGGCTGCCACTGTGGGTGTGGCCGGCTCTGGAGCTGGGATTGGGACTGTGTTTGGAAGTCTTATCATCGGTTATGCCAGGAATCCTTCCCTGAAGCAACAGCTCTTTTCCTACGCCATCCTGGGCTTTGCCCTATCTGAGGCCATGGGGCTCTTTTGCCTGATGGTGGCCTTCCTCATCCTCTTCGCCATGTGATGGAGCCATTTCTGTCCCCCAACGTTTCTGAATGTTCCTCCTCGTCCTGGTCCTTCCATTTCTCTTTTCAGCCTGTGTATACCTACCCCTCCATCTTACCAGGCAGCCCTGGGGAAAGCCATGGGCTCAGGGTTTGACAGAGGGAAGACAAATAAATACTGTATTAATAAGCTGAAAAAAAAATATTATCTACCTCCAGAGAAAGAACTGGTGGAATCTGAATGCAGATTAAGGTAATTTTTAAAATTTTCTTTATTATTCTTGGAATTTTATGGGTTTTTTGCATTTTCTTTTGCAACATGGCTAATATGGAATTATGTTTTGCATGACTGCATATGTATAATTTGTATCAAATTGCTTGCCTCTCCAATGAGGCAGGGTGGAAAGGAGGGAGAGAATGTGGAACTCAAAATTTTGAAAAACAAATGTTAAAACTTTTATATGTAATTGAGAAAGTAATTTTAAATGTGTAGATATGTGTACGTATTATAGATATAGATATAGATATAGATATAGATATAGATATAGATATAGATATAGATATAGATATGTGTGTTCCATATACATACATATAGGTGTAAATGTGTGTGTGCATGAATGTATGTGTGTATGTATGTATATGACCTTCAACAACCTGGTCACCCTTCCCCTGACATTCTCCAGCTTATTAGTGTCCTTCTGAAATCACGCCACCCCAAAATGAACACAATACTCTAGTTGTGGCCTGACCAAGGAAGAATTGAAATTGATCTTTCTTTCAATCAAACATACTGGATTTTCTTTTTCATCTCTTTGAATGTCAAAATAAGCAAAAGCACACATATTAAAAGAGCTTTCAAAGGCAATTTCCCCCAAAGAGTAAAACCTTTAATACTTCAATGGACTTGTGATTTCATCAATGTGGTAACCCCATAGAAGGAACAGCTCCCCCATGCTTGTTCTCCTGTGCTACTCACCTCCATAGTCTCTCAACTCTTCCCCAGGGGATCTGTCCAGCAGTGGGTGGTCTTTCTCTAGGTGTCTTAGCATTATGAGTACTAGTTAATCTTACCACCTGTTATCTCTTGCTCTTGCTACATGATCAGCTTAGCACCTTTTATTGTAATCCATCTCCTTTTTGAGTGTGATTCATCACTGGTGACATGCTTCAGGCCATAGATACTCATCTTGGTTTCAAACCATGATATATTGAAAGAATGACATAAAACACTAGTATTCTGATATCATCTAAGAAAGATGCTTAAGGGAGATGAGGGCAATGGCAGGTTATTCTTTCCCCACCATGCCACTATGGTTTTTTATGGCCCCTACCCAGAGTTGCTACTGGTTAATAATAGAATAGAGCTCATATCTAAGTTTCCACAAATATGGATTTCAGAAGGGACACTCAATCCCACACAAGCATTCAGTGTAACAATTCAAATCGTGTGCAGCACATCTGTTATATCTCATGACAGAAAATGCAAAAAGAATAGAAAATATTCATAGTAGTCCCCAAACAGTCAATGTGTCCCCTGTCTCAGTGTGTCTCTAGAATAATCCTACCTTCCTCTCAAAACTAATGCAGCCCTCTGTACTCAATGTCTCTCCCTGGGATTTGCTCTCCCCTTGGCACCTGTCAGACATGGAGGCTTCTCTGCTCATCAGATGGGCATAAGCCATTAAAACTTTGTACGCCAGAGCTAACAATGCTGAGCTGATAAGGCAGCACTAATAGCAAAGATGGGTGTGCTCACACCCTCCTGGCACCGGAGGCATGAGAAGTGATAGTTTGGGGAAATGGGTGATAAGAGCATCTGCTGCTTGATCTAAGTCCTTGTTCACTTTGCCATGCTGCTTTAGTTACATTTAAGTCATTTTGCTTTACTATGATACCAGGAATTTATTTCTGGCCAGGTTGGGAAGAGTGTGAGGTTCAATGGAAAATGGAAAACACATAAGAAATTGAATATTCTACATAATGATGCAATCATAAATCTTATATGTGTTTATGTGTATATACCATGCATATATATGTATGTGTATATACATGTACATATATGCACATACATGTAAATGCATATGTATATATAAAATATGCCTATGTATTGGTTAATGAGCTCCATGTGCATCCACATTGGCCTTTTAAAATACTTTTCCCATTTCCTTTTCACTGGAGGAAATATACTAGTCTGAATCCCTCTGAGGCTGAAAGGTGACATAATCCTGAAATCATAATCTATGGATGACATAGTCAGAATTTCTACCCAGGTCTTCTGATTCCCAGTCCAGTAATTTTCCCCTGTAACATAAAGACCTCCAAGTTCTCAGACCACTTTCTCCCTAGTCCTCACAGCTGTAACCACATAGTCAAGAATGGTGGGGGAAGCTTCCACCTCTTTTCAGAACTGGAGTGGACAGTTCCTAGTTCTTTTTAATTCACTTTTAAAAAAAAGAATTCTCTTGCACTCTCCCCAAGGAAAAGACATCAAGGTCAGGTTCGACCACTGGTAGTGGGTATTATAGAGGTTGATATTAGTGATACATGCCTTGGGCTAACTGACCTCTAGGGACTTTCTGGCTGTAACTTTCTTTTATTCTAGAAACTAGACATGTATAACCAATATCGACTTGCTTGCCTCCTCAGTGGGGGTGAGGGGGAAGGAAGAAGGGAGAGAATTCAGAACTCAAAGTTTCAAAAACAAATGTTAAAAGTTGTTTTTACATGTAACTGGGGGAAAATAAAATACTAAACAAACAAACAAACAAACAAACAAACAAACAAATAAATAAATAAATGAATGAATGAATGAATGAATGAATGAATGAATGAATGAATGAATGAATGAATAATGAAAAGAAAGAAACTAGAAACAGCCCCTTTGAGTCACTACAATGAAAGGCTTGCCTCACATTACGTCTTTAGACCTTTCTGATGTGTAGTATCTTCCTGATACCCTTTCCATATCTTCCTGGTATCTCTTCCCATTCCTAATCTCTTCACTTCCCACACCCCTCTTAATGACTTTTCTTTGCCCACTTTTGTCCTGGACATCTTATGCTTTCTACTTTCTACCTCAAATATTCAGAACATTAATAGAAAATCATTCATTCTGGACAAGAAAAAAATGTAAACTCATACTATTTGGGAGGATTTGGATTTAATTGAGTAGAGATGCACGTAAGAGCCAAGTAATATTACATAGGATTGACTATCTCATTGCTAGTTCATAGAATTCAAGAGACATGGCCTGTTTATGCTCATGTTATTCATGCCTTTCCCTCCCCAATTACTTTGACCCTCACCCCAAGTGATAAGAATGACCATCTTTTTTTTCCTGCTCTGCATAATTTCTGGCCAGCCTTTGAGCCCAAGAACGTGAAATCTGACACTTCTTCCATTTCTTCTCCCTCTATTTACCAGGAAGTGATGGGACCAGTTGACAAGATCTTAGGTTTGTAATTTTTTTTTGGAGTCAATTGAGGTTAAGTGACTTGCCCAGTGACAAATGACTACCAAGTGTCTGGGACCATATCTGAACTCAGGTCTGCCTGCCTCCAAGGCCAGGGTTCTCTACCCACTGTGCCACCTCACTGACCCAAGATCTTAGAGGTTTTTTAGATTAAGCTTCAAGCCAGTTTTTATACTCTCTGAGACCAGATTTTAAATCAAGATTTCTTAATTAGAAGTCTAGAGCTCTATATACTGCACAACCTAGCTTCTTCAGATAAAAATCAGTCCAGAACATACACAACTGAAAAATATTTGAAATGTTTCATGCTTTGGAGCATGGACTGATTATTTTTTTCTACTTTCTATTCATGCCTCCAAAAGATGTTGAGGCTGCATTCTATAGTGATCTCCCTAAGTAAGTTAGAATCTTCATTGTCATGGGGCAGCTAGGTGGCACAGTGAGTACAGCACTGGCCCTGGAGTCAGGAGGACCTGAGTTCAAATCAGGCCTCAGAGACTTGACACGTACTAGCTGTGTGACCTTGGGCAAGTCACTTAACCCCAATTGCTCTACCTTCCCCACTCCTGAAAAAAAAAGTTAAAAAAAAGCTCCATTGTCATCATGTTAGATATTAAAGTAAGAAAGGCAAATACAATCCCTTAAGGTGATCCCTTGGGGAATCTTGTTCTGTCTTTGTTTCCAAAGACTGTGTTACCCTAAGCAAGTCACTTAACCTGTCAGCCTCAGTTTCCTCACATGTAAAATGGGAATAATGAAAGCACCTACCACATAGAATTGTTCATGAGGATCAAATGAGCTATTACATGAAGCACTTTGCAAATTTTAAAGCAATATATAAATGCTAGTGTTAATTATAATTATGATTATTATCATTATTATAATTTCTGCCTAAACTCGAGCTGACACAGGCAGAATTTAGACAAGTTAACACTCAAGAAGTAGGAAGGCATGCTTTCTTTAAAACCCACAGGTAGAAACAAGACCCAAACATCTGTAGAGTCCCAGCTGGATTCTGCCTATGTGCTTGTGTACAAAGACAAGTTTGATTCATGATGTGAAAGCTGAATTTTAAAAAATGAAAAGTCATATAAAGTCCAAAAAAAATTCAGTTTATTTTTGAAAATGTTTATCAAATTGAATGAAAGTTGGAGTACAACAGGGAAGAGAATATTTCCTCTTAGAGTCAGAGGCCCTGAATCCCAGCTGGGGAATCCCAGCTCTAACACTCACTTCCTGTTCTGTCACTTCAAATCTCCAGCCCTCAGTGGCCCCATAAATGAGATGTTGGATTCTAGGAGCTAGAAGGTTACTCCCCATTGGTCCATCTGTATCATCCCCTCCTCAGTGGGGATTCTAGCTCTCCCCCTATCTTGTCCGATGCAGCTGAGAAAACAAGCAAGAAATCTCTCCCCACCAAATAATTTATTTTTTGAACAGGCTCAACAATTGGGGATGTGTCTAAGTTTACAAATTCTCTAAGACTACAAATGAATGAATCCATTAATGAATCTATAGATGAAACTAATCCCTCACAGGATGTGTGTGTTTGTATGTCTGTGTGTGTGTGTGTGTGTGTGTATACATGTGCATGTGTATACATGGAGTCAACTAAGTGGCAAAATGGATAGAGTGCCAGGCCTGGAGTCAGCAAGACTCATCTTCCTGAGTTCAAATCGGGCCTCAGACATTGACTAGCTGTGAGATCCTGGCCAAGTCATTTAACCCTGTTTGCCTCAGCTTCCCCATCTGTAAAATGATCTGGAGAAGAAAATGGCAAACCACTCCAATATCTTTGCCAAGAAAACCTCAAATGGGATCACAAAGAAGTGACTGAACAACTATATGTGGGGGAGGTGGTCTTTTGAATGTCTGGAGAAACATGAATGTGCTCCTGCAGAGTCTCCAAAGCTGATGGCTATATTGGCCACTGCCATTTCTCCCGTAATTATGGAGTCTTAGAGCAGGAGTCAGCCTCAGTGCGTTTGCTTGTGGATCTTGGATGACTGATTTGTTATGATGGTTTAGACACTTTGTATGGCATTATTTCCAGGAGGCGGGAACAAAGCAGACAGGCAAATTGCCTTGAAATCAGGCTTCTTTTGATCCTTAAAAGGTTTTCCCCATAAAGCACTGTAATTGAGGAAATTAAAAGAAAAAAATAATGGTCTTCTCTCCTTGTCCAATTCCACTCACCCCCAGCACAGCTGGGGGGGGGTGGTATTCAGAGATGATCTCATTCACTCCCACCTTTTCCAAATGAGGAAACTGAGGCCCAGGGAAATTATTTGAGACTTTTTAAAAAATCTGAGTAAATGGTGAAACATATAGACCATAATGTTTCCACTGTTATGGTAGAGTCATTACTCCAACCTATTTTCAACGTGTTTAAGGATTCTACTGGCTGATATTTTAGGGGAAGAAAGAGAAAGGCCCCATAAACCTGGCAGTCTAGAAAGAGCTAACAACTTGCTAAATCATCCATTCCCCAAATTTTCCAGGGATGGACATCAATCATGATCAGCAGTCTGTAACTTCCAGAATCTTTTTCTTCCCTTTGTAGACTCAGACATAATGTCCCTTGTTTTTATTGTGTCTATCCCATGTATTTTGTATATTCTGTGTATCTTTTTTAGTCTATGTATTTCCCCCAAAAGAAGGTAAAGGGAGAGGTCATTTCCTTTATGTCTTTGTATAGCCTCTGCCCTGAGGACGGGAATTAATTGACAGCAAGTGCTGGTTAATGGGTTTCTTGTTCTCCTTTCTCCTTTGCCCTCAGGCAGCCCTTCCTTTGCCTCTCCTCTCAAATTCAGTAATCCATCAACATTGTGTATTCACAGTCTTATCACCTTTCCTGATCATGAGCTCCTAGAGGTTGTGGATTCCATCACTGCTAATCTTTGCCTGTCATCCCGCACCTGGGATAGCTCCCTATCCTACTCAGGTGCTAAACCACAAGGATAATTAAAACTAACAAACCTGCTTCCATGCATGCTGGCAAAAATTTCATTCTTAAATAATCTCGTTTGAGCCTCACAAAACCCTGCAGTTAGGGACAGATTAGAGCAGGGGATTTTAATCTGGTGTCCATGAACTTGTTCACACACGGGCACACGCACATGTATGTATGTATATATGTATGTATGTATATGCCTGTGTGTATGTGTATATGCATCTATAAACAGAGAGAAAAAGTACACAATAAGTGGCTGTTATGTATATATATGCATATATGTGTGTGCATATATACACACATATACATACATATATGTGTGTTTATGTATATATACACATACATATATGCATATATACATGTGTACGTATATGTGTGTATGTATATATTACATGCCATTGCTTGGTCATTTTAGTCATGTCCAGCTCTTCTTGACCCCATTTGGGGTTTTCTTGGGAAAAATACTGGAGTGGTTTGTCATTTCCTTCTGTGGATCATTTTACCAATGGAGAAACTGAGGCAAACAGGATTAAGTGACTTGCCCAAGGTCACACAGCTAGTAAGTGTCTGAGGCCAGATCTAAACTCAGGAAGATGTCTTCCTGACTTCAAGCCTAGCACTCTATCCACTCCACCACCTAGCTGAATATATCACATATTCATATGGTAATATATAGAATATGTACATATGTGTTAAATATACAACACATGTACACAATATGTTATGTATTTTGGATATATGTTTCAATATTATTGGTTTCCTTTGTAATTCTCTGTATTTTATTGTATGCATTTAAATTCTTCTGGGGCCTATGGACTTCACAAAAAGTGGCAAAACAACCCGTGAAACTCAAAAAAAGTGTTGGAAACCCCAGAGCTTATTTCATAGCTGAGGATATAGATGAAGTGACTTGCCTATGGTTGTACATCTAGTCAATAACAGAGGCAGGATTTGAACTTGGATCCTCTGACTCCAAAGAGAAAGGGGTTCCTTTCATCTTCTCGATGTTTTGTATATTCCAATAGAGCATTCAGGGCAGCCATGTCATATTCTTAGCTCTTCCTATGTGATTGGCCCATCTTTGGGGGGAGGGGGAATCACATATTTCTCTGATAACATCCTCTATACTGGTTCTTCTGTGTAATGGTTTTGTGAAGCAATCCAAAACAGCCCAATATAGATGGCTCCATTGCTCTTTGGATAACCATAGAACTAGAGTTTGGAGAGATCCCTCATTTTACAGATGAAGAAAAGGGTCCTGGGAAGAGAAGTCATAAATGATTTTCAATCTCACTTCTTCAGAATCTATAGTTTTCCATGTCTTACAAACATTACTGTTGGGTCTTGAGTTTAGAATTAAGCTCAAGATAATTAAAAGCATTGTACACTTGGCCACAGGCCATGAAGCTTACTTTTCTGCTTCCATTACATTTGGAAACCAGCTTATTGCCCCTCTCCAGGGTCTACCCAAGATCTATAGCCAAGATGGATATATTTTATAAATTATCCATGCAATCACATATGAAGATCTGAATAATAAGCATTCTACATCATAATAGGTGTTTTCTGCAGTGGGGGGAGAAGGGATTTAGTAATTATAGATCACAATTAGAAGGCTCTGCAGGGCTTCAGGACCAGACACAATCAGCAAAAAGTCATCTGCAAACAGGTGTATCTGGCAGACTTGAGCATAAGGACTCAGTCTCTTCCATGATAGAAGTGAACACTTTTGACCAGCATACATATCTTGGTTTTATGCCTCAGTTGGTTTTTGTCAAATAAAGTCAGTCAAAAACCATTTATTAAGCACCTACTATGTGGCAGCCATTGGGCTAAGCAGTGAGAATACAAGGAAAAGATAGTCCCTGCTCTCAGAGTTCACAATGAAATGGGGAATAAAACATGCAAACAACTCTGTAGGAAGAAGGATAAATTTAAGCTAATCAAGAGAGTTGTGTCTTTCAAGAACTCTTACATAATTTTGTAGATAAAACTTGGAAGGAGAACCTTTAAGACTTCATTTGCTCTATGCATTCATATTGATTGTACCTTATTGCAGATGGCCTCAGATTCAAACCCAAATCACATAAATGGGGCCAAAGCTCAAAAGAATATAACAAGAGACAAATAGGCAAGGAATAATCCAAGGAACTCAGCTTGCATCAGCCAAGAACTATTTGGAGTGTGAAACAGTAAACAGGAAAAAGTTCCCTTCATGTCGCTGTTCCTTTGAAATTGGGATGTCAGTTAGTTTAGATCAGAATATCAGTTACAGGTATCTGAGTCAAAGCATTGACCTAGGTGTTGTATAGTCATGGAGTCCATTCCCAAGTCAACAACTTTCCATCTTTCTCACACTAGCTTTGATAGAAGTTAATGCTGGATTTGCTAGAGCTGCTCCCTGCTCCTGCCTCAGGATCACCAAATCCTAATTTCAAACATGGAAGGGACCTCAACATCCATTTAATTGAGTCCATAATGGAAGAAGAGGTTTCCCTACAACACAATGAGCAAATGGTGAAGGAAGGCCTCCGTTTAGGGGAACCCACTGCCTTCCAAGGCATCTGATTCTGCCCATGGTGAACTCCAATGAACCTATTCCTTTTGTTCTCCCCAGACCCTGTGACTCCCTCATGTGCCTGTTTGTTTTTCATAGTTAAATGTTTCACATTTAAATGTAAATTTTTTTCTTATACCAGTGTGAAAATCACCTCTTTGCAACTTCAATGTTCCCCTAGTTCTATCTCGTAGGGTCAAGAAGAATAAGTCTAATCTCCATTTTACAAGATGTACTTTAAGGTACTTGAAAGAACCTATCATAACCCATCTCACTATGTCTTCTTTTCTCTAGTCTAAACATCTCCTGGTCCTTCAACTGCTCCTCTAATTACATGGACTCAAAGTCTTTTTCTCTACTGGCTGTCCTGGACACTCTCCAGCTTACCAGTGGCTTTACTAAAACATTGTTCCTAGAACTGAATGCATCAGCGTTGCCTATATTTCTAAGCTGATTGTTCTCCTTTCCCATGACACCTGAAAAAAATAAAAGCATCCCTAGTGATGGCAGAGAAAAATGGTGCTTTGCCTCTGCTACCAATATTTGACAAATAATGGTCATTATTGGCTCTGTATTCCCTGTGCCTACCAAAGTGCCTGGCACACAGCATAGGATTAATAAATGCTTGACATATGCAAGTGGTTGATAAAAATTCTGGCTTCCAATAGAATTGTTTCCATTTCCTTCCACAGGGCCATGTATCTCTACAGGTGTATGTTCCCCTATTTAGAGTTTAGCGACAAGTTCAGGAAAATCATGGAATCAAAATCTATCTTATTGGTCTTCCATTAAATTCCTACATTGATCATTCTTTTGGACTAATGACCATCATTTTCATATGCTTAGAGATCATATACTCTTTGAATTAGGGAGTCCCAAGTATTATCTTTGATATTTGATACCTCTAGGAATGGACCTCAGTAACCACCTAGTCCAAATCACACATACAAAGGAATCCTCAGTATAACACACCTGATAAGTGATTCTCTTCTTTATTACTGGAAAGATATCCACCTCCTCTCATGACAACCCCATTCATGGTTTGGACAGTTCTGATTGTTAGGAAGCTTTCCTGATACCAAGCTTCAATATGTCTCTGTAACTTCCATTTAGTGCTACTAATTCTGACATCTGGAGCCAAACAGAAACCTATCTGATCTCTCCTCTGCATGACAGCCCTTCTGATATTTGAAGACAACTACCATGTTTCCCACATCTATCCCTACCCCAGTCTTCTCCAAAATGAGGAAGTGCTAAGTTCCTTCCATGGATCATTCACACATCTAGAAGGCCTAAAAGGGTGGTCTCCTCTATAACCAGATCCAGTATGTATTTTACTAAAAATGGCTGCTAAAGCATTGTAGGCCCCTGTTGAAATGCAAATGTTGTCTGGTAAACAAAATACATTAAACCAATCTCGGGCATACTTGTAGTATGTGAACTAATGGATCTAATTAACAGAGCAGTCACCTCCCAAGAATATTGCACAGGTAACAACAAAGGATCAGTCATTGGATGCTGGGGCTAAAAGTGACCTTGGAGCTCAAATAGTCCCAACTCTCATTTTCTGAGAGAAGCAGACTCATAGGTTTAGAGACCGGGGAACTGAAGCAGTTACCTAGGCCAAGCCCCTCATTTTACAGAGAAGAAACCAAGGCTCAGAAAGCTGAAGAGATTTGTCCACTGTCAGACAACTAGTAAGGGGCAGAGCAAGGGTGTCCTGGCCAGACCTTGGGCTTGCAAGTCTTTGATTATCTATAGTGACATTTCTAACCTGCCCCTGTCTCAGCAAACCTAACTTTGCCCAGCTCTCTGACATTGAGCTTGGGAGCTGCCCTGGGGTTTCAATTTGCTTTGTCCATAAATCACCCATCTGGCCTTGGTTAATGATTCCAACTACTTTTCAAAACAGGCTGGCAAGGTCTGCACCAAAAGGAGTCACAGCCTGCGCTTGGATGCCTTTTATCCTTCCTGAATTGGACAGAAAGGGAAAAATGCATATCTATAATATGCTTCTGCTCCCCTATTTTCCTCCAGATTTTACGTGCCTGATGAGTAAACCCACTGGAAAAAAAATGTTGTCATATGCCATCATTTTCAGGATGTTTGAATAACAAGAGGATCTGACTTGATGAGCCAAACTAGCATCATCCACTGACGAGATGAAACAAAACAAGAAAATTCTCAAATGCTGCATGTGGTGAAAACAGAGTTAGGACTCAAAGCTTAACTGGACCTGGATATACATTCATAACAGATGGAAGGAAACTCAGAAATCATCTTTTCATACTACATTTTACCCATGACAAAACAATCTTGAAATGATAAGTGATTAATGATTAAGCCCAAGATCAGGTTGGAAGTGAGCATCAAGGTGAGACTCTAACCCAGGATCTCTAACTCCACCTTGAAACATCTTTCTTTTTCCCTCTCCATTACCCCAAAGAACAAAGAGACCAGAAGATTAGACTACGGGAATAATTTGTTAGTATGTGACTGTAATAATGAGTCACCATTGTCCATGTTCATTCCCTCTTGAATTGCTTTGGTTTTTTTTTTTTTTTGTACTGATTCTCTCTGCATTGTTTTTCCCCTTTCCCCTGGACCCACACCTAAGTTCCTAATTAGTTATGGGAACAGAGACATTTCACTTAATGTCTCTGGGCCTTGGTTTCCCTATCTGTACAATGAAGAGGTTGGCCTTGGTGGTCTCAAAGGGCCCTTCCACTTTTAAATCTGATTCTATCACATGAGGAGGCTATGATCTTTGAGGTCAGAGACTGCTTACCAACCTTTGTGTTCATATCTCCAGCACTTATAAGTGGCATTTAAATAATGTTCTAAAGTTTTTGAAATTTTTAAAATAATCACTGATTGGATAAATAATATGGAATTCACACTTTTATTTTTCATTTAATTCCTCATTCGGTGTGATTGTTCTTATTTTTTGAAAATTGTCCCCCAAAGTTCATTATAAAAGTTTGCAAATGAGAGTGTGAGGGCCTTTCTATCTTCATGTTTTAAATGATCTTTACTCTCTCAATTGATTCACATCAATCCCCCTCTTCATCTGGGTCATCTCTTCTACCCAATCTGTTGTTGTATCCTCTAAACCAACAGACTTCAAGGAACAGGCTCTGGGTGACTTCATCCACTTGGCTTTAGCACCATCGCCCTGAGATTACTCGTCCTAAATGGTGAGTCAACAAGGAAACTCATATGGTCCACTCTTCGTAGCCAACCCCCAGTCACCAAACCATGCTTCACTTCCCATCTGATAGCCCATCACAGCCCTCCTCTTATCATCTACCCTGCTGCTACCCACCACCTCCTACCACCATTTTTAACCTCTTTCTAGAAAACCGTAATGACATCTATACTATCTATGCATTGCCCCCTGGAGGCTAACATCATTATGGCTTCACTTGCTACTTGAAGGACTCTTCAGATGCAAATTCCCTTCTTTGTCTGCCAATCTCCTGTGTCTGTGGTTTCCTCCCATTAGAATATAAGCTCCTTGAGAGCAAGGATGTCTGACTTTTGTATTTGTAACTTCAGCCCATGGCACACAGTTTGGTCTATGATAAACACTTAATAAATGCTTTTGTTCATTCATAGGCAATGAAAAGTAGAGTAAAGTGCTGTGACTAGGTCTTCGCATAATCTGGCTTCAGTTCCACTGGTCTTCTCACTGTTCTTCACACACAACAACCCATCTCCTGTGTCACTGGTTGTATTCCATGCCTGGAACGCTCTCCCTCCTACCCTCTGCCTCTTCACTTCCCTAACTTCCTTCAAGTCTCAGCTCAAATCCTACTTTCTATAAAGGGCTTTCCCTGACCTCCCTCCCCTCCACTGCTACAACCTTCCCTTTTTACCTGTCATCTGGCATGTAGGTATGTTGCCTGTACATAGTTGTTTGCATGCTGTCTCCTTTATTAGAATATAGAGTCCTTGAGGACGGGATTATGTATTCCCCTGGCACGTGGTCAGCACTTAATAAATGATTGTTGCATGATTAACTGGTTGAAATTTCAGCTTGATGAAGGCAGGCACAAGGGTTAGAATAATCAGAAGGCTTAACCTGTACTGGAGTCATCAATATCACACTATGCTGATTCTTGCAAAATCATCATGTAAATACAGAGATAGGATGGAATGGCTTTA
The DNA here is from genome assembly GCF_011100635.1 of Trichosurus vulpecula. NCBI lineage: Eukaryota > Metazoa > Chordata > Mammalia > Diprotodontia > Phalangeridae > Trichosurus > Trichosurus vulpecula. The sequence goes on along the minus strand of NC_050580.1, from coordinate 14,234,474 downwards.
CCTCATTATCGGCTTTATGCTAATCAGTTATATGAACTGGAAGACAAAACACATGACCTTAATAATCTTCCCTGGGTTCTCCAAATTCAGAATCTTCTTAGACCAATACCAAGTCCAATTTAAGCAACATTGTTTCTGTATTCTATTATCATAACTAGTATTGGGAAACATTATAAAGCACTCTACAGAGATTATCTGATGGAAGGCCCAGATTAGGAGGCAAGAAGGGAGTCCTTAGCCCTCCTGCTCTAGCCCCTCCCCTACCCCCATCCCACTAGGATCCCTTCCTTTTTCTGATCCTCCATCCAAAGCCCCATTCTCCTCCCTCTTCCCAGGTGGAGGTGACTACTTCATATTCAACCCTGCAGAAGGGAACCCAGACACCCTGTTCTACTCCAACCTTCACACTCACTTCCCCTTTCCCAATGGTTAAGGGGAAGCCCACTCCAGTGTAATGGCCATGAAACTCCACCCTTTTCCTTACGCCCATGGGGTGGACATGGCTGTTCATAGCACTTGGTTGATCTGAGAGTCACCAAATTAAATCTTTTCAGTAAGAAGGAGGGCCACTGGGCCTTCCCTTCACCTTGCCACTGCACCCTAAGATTCACTGGAACTAGTCATTCATCTGATGCTATGCCATCCAGACTACAGGGCATTGCTTGCTGACCAGTAATGCACCCAAAGCATCCCTAGGCCTTCTCATTCACTCTGCTTCTGCATTCTAAGTCCTGCTAGGACTTTCCTTCTAACCTGCAGCTGAACACTGTTGTCTCCCCCAATTAGACAGTAGGCTCCTTGACAGCAAGAACTGTTCCCCTTTTCTGCTTGCATCCCTAGTATTTGGCACCTTCCTAACCACATAAGAAGCACTTAGTAAGTACTTTGAATTCATTCTTTCTATCATAACATTTGAGCTTTATGTAAGTCCTTAGGGGTGAGACGTAGAGATATTATTGATTTTATTTTATGGTTGAGGACATTGAGGCCAAGAGAAATTAAGAGTTCCATCATGGTCACATGGCGAAGTCTTCCTCCAGACTTAGCTACTATGTCTCTGCTGTCTCCTGACTCCACTGCACTGTCCCTTGGCTCAGTTCTTCCCATCCTCATTCTCCAAATGTAACACCAAGCCTTCCCTCAGTGGGTACTTCTTTCCCATCTCCATTTTGCAGCTCCTCTTTTGTGCATTGTCCACCCCAGTTAGAAAGTAAAGTCCTTGAGGGCGGGGGACTGTTTTTCTCTTTACTTGCATTTGTATCTCCAGTTTTTTAGCAAAGTGCCTGGCACATAGTAAGCTCTTAATACATGCTTCTTGACAAACTGCTTCCTGACTCAAAGTCCACAAGCCCATAGACTCTGCCAAACTGCTTGGAAGGACTTCAGAGATCATCTAGTCTTAGATCCACATGGAGTTGGATATGGAAAAGATCTGAGAGGCAAAGTGGTCCAGCTCCTTCATTCTGCAAATCTGAGGCCAAGAGAAGTTCAATGATTTACTTAAGGTCACAAAACTTATTAATGCCAGACCAGGGGCTTGAATTCAGGTCTTCTGACACTTAATCTCCTGCTGCTTTCAGGACATTTCCCCTGCTTCTCATGAAGTTATCCCTACGGTTTAATTAACCCCCTTTTTCTGATGAAAAGAATTCCACATGTAGCACTAAACCAAATGTGTACCAAAAAGCAAGCCAAGGACACTTCAAACCAGCAGGGAGATCATGGTCTAAAGATTTCTGGGCAAAGATTTATTCCATGATTTAAGAAGATTTAAGGAATTTTGAATCCCAAAACACTTAGGCCATTTTGCAAGCACTGGCTTGAATGTATAGGCATGCTCAGTACTTGGGTTCAATTTTTCACATTTGTGTTGTTCTCATGCATCCAAAGGAGGCATGGAAGTAACAGCTCTCATTTCTACAATACTCTATGGCTCACAACACACTTTCCTCACAATGACCCTAAGAGGCAAGCATAAGGCATTATTATTACCAATTTAGGTAGGAGGAAACTGAGGTTCAAAGAATTGGAATGAGCTTTCCAAAGTCACAAATCAAGGAATCCTCAGCCCTAGAATGTGAACAGAGGTCTTTTGACTTCAAGTCTAAAAATATGCCCCACACTCAAGGAGATGTCTCAAATATCAAAAGATGATTATGTCTCCCATAAGCATGGTACTGAGAAAACCACCTGGCTTTTTTCAGTGCATTTCCCTTCACCAGAAGTCAATAGTATGTCTCCTTTTAGAGTCAAATTATTGTTTTATAAGGGTAATTTGAAGAGTACCCTGTAGGTACCTCAAATTCAATATGTACAAAACATAATTCAGTATCTTTCCCAAAAAAACCCACCTCTTTTATAAATGCCTCTATTTCTGTCTATAGCACCTTCAGCCTTCTGATTATAGAGGCAACCTCAGTGCCAGATTCCACTCCTCCCTTTCCCTCATCTCACATACCCAATCATTTGCCAAGTCCAACCAGCTCTTGCTCCATAACACATCTCATGTCCTTCCCCTTTTCTCCATTCACGGAGCCACCACTGTCTCTGCTCACATCATATCTCCCATGAATTACAATAGCCTCTCAATTGTTTTCCAGGCCTCAAGTCTCTCCCCACTGCCATCCATTCTCCATCTAGCTTCCAAAGTGGTTTTCCTAAAACACAGGTCCATGTCTCTCCACTACTCAATTCCAGCAACTCCTTATCACTTCTAAGAGAAATGATGACCCCTGCCAATTTGACATTTAAAGCCCTTCACAATCTAGTTCTCACCTACCTGTCCAGCCTTATTACACGTTGCCTTCACACACTTCATGGTCCAGTCAATCTGGCCTTCTTGCTGATGCTCACACAGAACATTCCATTTCCCATCTCTGGGCCTTTGTACTTAATATCCCATATGCTTGGAATGCCTTCACTCTTCACTTCTTAGAAGCCCTTGTTGCCTTCAGAACTCAACTCAAGTGTCACCTTCTACATGAAGCATTTGTTGATCCTATAGATGCTAATGCCTCCCACTGCCCCACATATGTATATGCATAGATACATAAAATGCCCATGCCATAGATATTACATTATATAAAATATATTCTCTTATTATACTAATCTTATTACATATGTGTTGTCTCTCCTAGCAGTACAGAAGCCATTTGAGGGCAAAGCTGGTCTCACTTTTGTCTTTGTATCCCCAGCTCCTAATACAATGCCTGGCACTTAGTAGGTGCTTATTAAATGTCTACTGCTTGATTGTCAGGAAGCTTTTTCCCCTAATACCAAGCCTAGATTTGCCCTTTTTCCCCTTAATAGTATTTTGTTTTTTCCAGGAAATAACAAGGGTTTGCCTATTCAGAAAGTGTACCTTTCTGAGTCAAGAGTCAACAGTCGAGTGGAAGGGAAAGAATACCCCTTTTGGGCTTTAATTGTGGATATTTACTCCCCACGTGACCTTGGACAAAGCCCTCCCCTCTCCGGTCTTTAATTTTCTCCCTGGTCTAACAAGAAGCTTGGATTTGACCTAAGGTTCCACCATGAGGCCTACATATATGTTTGACCTGTTACCCTTCACAATGTCCAGCAGAATTCTCAAGATCATCATTAGCTTTTAGCAATGAAAACGTCTGATACAATCTAATCTCATTCTCCTTTAGGCCACTTCAATATTTATTCCGGCAACCGATGTATAGAAATGGCTAAACAAAACCAGGAAATTGAGAAATATTTTCTGATTCAGGCCTCACCAGTCTTGTCACTTACCTTCGTCCCTCTTCGGTATGTTCTGGGTAGAAGCAAATACAGGACATAATGGAAGAGACCTGAAGAATCCTGCCCTTTTTGCATGAGTCATTGCCGAGTGCCTCCCTATACTTCCCTCTGCCATACAACAAAGAAACACTGTTAGGCAAGACCAATGGAGGCCATACCTAACAGTGTGTACCATGCCATACTCATAGTCTACCACCTCTCTCCCATAAGAAAAGAAGCCCTATTTTTCCAAACTCTCTAGGCGATGGAACAAAAGCAAGATGCTCATTTGCCTAGTGACAATTAAGCCAACCCAATCAGAATGCCATGGCCGTAGTGGGAGTCCCACCAGAAAATCATTGGACACAGCCCAGCAAAGTTGGGCTGTTTTCAGGCCTCCTGAGACTGTTTATGCAACTCAAGAACTAAACTTCTTAATTGTCCTCACTGCCAACTCATTTGACAGATATTGAAAAGAAATGATCCCCTGTTGTAATAATTATACACAGTCAGTTTGTGGCTGATAGATAATGCCAGGCAAATAGGCAGGCATTTATCACAGATAAACACGCAGGGGAGGCTGGGCGGAGACAATTACTTTCACTATGAAAGATCACTATCTCCAGAAGTGGCTCTTTTCCATTGACCTTATTTCTTATTATTCAAAATCAGAAAGAAAAGGTTGTTGAATATTTGAAATGCTGCTCACTACGCAGAGGCTAGAGGAAAATGCAATTGAGTTTAAAGATTAGACATGGTAATTCATTAAAATTCAGTCCTTCCAAACAAGAAGGATCTTTGAGAGAACTCGAGTTATTTTTCACTGATATTCAAGAGCAAAAAACCAATCATTCAATTCCAAATGAGTAGAAAAGTGATCACAGATTCAAGTCATATCAAGTCAGGACCTGAGACCACGGCAGAGTTTAGGTAGGGCCTTTCTGTCTGTGTGTGCCCTGGCCATGGTAGGAAGTAAAGATGTGAGGTGTGGGGTATGTGAGTGCATGTACATGTGTGTGTGCACGTGTGTGTGTGCATGTGTGCATGTGTGTGCACGTGTGTGTATGTGCATGTGTGTATGCGTGTGCATGTGTGTGCACATGTGTGCATGTGTGTGTGCATGTGCACATGTGTATGTGTGTGCCTGTGTATGTGTGTGCACGTGTGTGTGCATGTGTATGTGCATGTGTGTATGTGTGTGCATGTGTGTATGTGTGTGCATGTGTGTATGTGTGTGCATGTGTGTGCACGTGTGTGCATGTGTATGTGCACATGTGCATTGCATGTGTGCATGTGCACATGTGTATGTGTGTGCCTGTGTATGTGTGTGCTATGCATGTGTGTGTGCGCGCGCGCGCGTGTGTGTGTGTGTGTGTGTGTGTGTGTGTGTGTGTGTGTGTAGGGAGGCAGTATGGAGTAATTGATAGAGAGCTGGCTTCAAGTCAAGAAGCCCTCAGTCCAAGTCTTGTCTTTGACATTTATTGGATATATAAGCCTCAGTAAATCCCTTACCCTTTCAGTATTTCAAACTACTACTAAAGTACCTCTGTCCTTAGGCAGGTAGCATACTGCAGTCTTGGATTTGGACATGAGTTTGAACCCCACTTCTGACACTTCCTGTGTGACGTTGGGCTCTTCGCTTAATATCTCTGGGCCTCGATCTCCTCCTATGAAGGTGTTGAACTAGATGACTTGTGATGTCCCTTCCTGCTCAGTGATCCTGCAACATCTAAGGTCTACTCAGTTCTCAGTCTATCATCCTATGAATTGGGCTAATGGGGAAAACCCTTGCACGGATGATATTCCTAACTCCTGAAGTTAAAGTAAAGGCTTATTTAGCATCTAGAAAAAATATCTGCTCCTGCCTTCATGCTGTCTTCCACAATAGGAAGTCTAACAATTGCTTTATTATTTCAATCTTGTCTGTACTCTGGGGTCAGACGTAATATTGAGGACTATAAGGTTAAAGAAAGTTTGATTAGACATTCAGCTCCAAGGGAACTGGGCCGTAGAATAATGGCCAAGAAGATGCAGTGTCCTCCTTTCCAGTAGCAATTCAATAAGAAGGAAGCCACCTAGGTCATTCCAGGCACCAACACCCCTTTTCCAATGGGATCATACATGCCATATTCATGGGGTACAACAGAAACGAAGCCAGCTGACCTGGGACAGGTCATCGGACCAGGGTCTGCTGCTCAGGAAATAAGCTTCTGGCCTCAGCCACGTTGGCCAGGCTTCACAAAGGAAGTCACAGAACTCACCCACTGCAATTTATTCCAACCACAGGGGTCTTTTAAATGGAGAAGAGGTAGTTCAGAATTTCTTTTTCCTTTATTGCCATAGTTCTTACAGGAGGATTTCAGAAGACATAACTCCCAGAAAATATTACACCACAATGATGCCTACAGGCTAAAAGACAGTACTGAAAAAGCATTCTAGAGTCCTACCTTTCATCCACTCCATAAATGTATTTCACCAAATTACCAAATGCCTCCCCCAATAGAATGCAATTTCCTCAAGGTAAGATACTATTCTTCCTTTGTCTTTGTGTGATCAAAACTTGGTACAGTGCATGGAACATACTAGATGCTTCATAAATGCATATTGACTGGCTGACTAAGACGAAAGCAGCAAGGCACAAAGCAAAGGCCTTAGGTTCTAGTCCCAGTCATTAAACAAGGTGTGACTTTAAATAAGTCACTCAATTTTTCCTTCCTTCATTTTCCCAAGTTTTTGTGATGAAATGCTGACTGTGTATTGTGAAGAGGGGAATGACAATATGTAAGTGCAAACTTCTGCGTCATACATAATTTTTGCTGTTGTTGAGTTATTTGATTCATGTCCAACTCTTCATAACCCCATTTGGGGTTTTGTCGGCAAAGATACTGAAGCAGTTTGCCATTTCCTTCTTCAACTAATTTTATAAATGAGGAATTAAGGCAAACAGGGTTAAGTGACACGACCAGGGTCACACAGCTAGTAAGCGTCTCAGGCTGGATTTGAACTCATAAAGATGAATCTTCCTGATTCCAAGCCCAGTGGTTTATCCAAGTTACCACCGACCTGCTAAATATACATATACATACACACATACACACACACACACACACACACAATAGAAGTGGGCAAACAATTCCGTTTAATCATGCTACATAGTCCACATAAATTTATAAATAATACAATAATAATAGGGAGCCAGCTGGTTTCAAAATGTGAGAAGCACTTTACATATATTATCTGATTTGAGCCCTATAGGAACTCAGTGTGGTAGCAACAACAAATGTTACTAGCACCATTTGATTGAAAGTGAGGCTCAGTGGGCAAACGTGAATCATTGGATTCATTCAGAAGGGCTTTGTTAATTCCTTCCATGTATTTTATCATGTCATGGGGATATTTTATACACATTTTCTTACCTGATCCTCAGAAAAATTGCAATGAAGAGAGGGGGGCAGGTTGAATGTATGCTCTGTAGAGGATAGTATGCTAGATACGGCAGCAAGAAGCCCGGGATGTGAATCCAGTTCTGACACTTGTCCTGCCCTCCTGGGCAGATCCATAATTCGGTTTACTCAGGCTAGCTATAAAATGGGGACAATCCCGTCTGTGATAGTCTTCTCAGAGTCATTGTGAGGCTCAAACAAGGTACCATCCATATGATGCTGCGCAAACCTTTAAGTGCTCCATAAACATGAGCCACTATTGTTACTGTATTATTATTACAGTATTACCATTGTCCATGAGGAAGGGGGTTTGATTATTGTCCAAAGTCTCATGTTTCTTCAACGGACAAAAAAAACCTTGAACTCTGTCTTGCTGAGTTTTTGCTCCTTCCACTAGATGCCACTGTCTTGCATATCTCTCAGTTATACATCCACCAAGCAGAATATGACATTTAGTCTTCTCTCCTTACAAATTCTCTTCATTGATGAGACTCAGCAGGTTTCATCAGGAAACTAAATACATGGTAAAATGTCTAAAATTTTGACTCTTAAAAGGAAACTCTTCTTCTTTCACAGAGTAATGGATTTCTTAAGAACAATTTAAAAAACAAAAAGCTAAATAAATAAATATCATGCAAAGAGTTTACACGATTTGGAGCCAAAAGGGGCATCATTAGCCATATGGTCCAAATCCTTTATCATAAAGATGAAGCAACTGAGACCAGAGAGATGGAGTGACTAGGGGATCATAGGATCACATAACAAGAGCTGGATGAGCCCTTGGATGCAACAGAGGATGCCCCTGAGGCCCAGAGAGGCCAAGGGACTTGCCCAGATCACACAGGTAATAGGGATCAGAGGCTAGATTTAAACATTAATCTTGACTCCAGGGTCACTGTTCTTTCAGATGCATCACAATGTCTTAAAATGCTTTGCTCCCCGGACTTCCGGGGGAATACCCAAGATGGCAGCTGGAAAGCAGTGAGCTCCCCACCGAGTCCCTCCAAAAAACCTATGAAAAATGGCTCTGAACCAATTCTAGAACTGCAGAACCCACAAAACAGCAGAGGGAAGCAGGGCTCCAGCCCAGGACAGCCTGGATGGTCTCTAGGTGAGGTCTATCCCACACAGAACTGGGAGCTGGGAGCTGGGAGCTAGGAGCTGGGAGCGGAGCAGAGCAGAGCCCAGCATGAGCTGCTCGGACCAACCAGACCAGGAGCCGGGTGGAGTGGGCCCTAGCGCCCTGAATCAGTGAGCTGCAGCAGTTACCAGACTTCTCCATCCACAAACACCAAAGACAGCGGAGAAGGTTAGTGGGAAAAGCGGCAGGAGTGGAAGGAGTTCACAGTTCGGCCACTGCCCCGGGACTGCTGTTGCTTCTGGCCCCAGGCCCACCTGGTGGGAGGAATTAAGTGGCGGATTGGATCAGAGCAGAGCAGGAGTGCACAGCCTGCTGAAGATCTAAGCCCAGTCCGGGTTGGGGGTTCTTGGGGAAGGAGGAGTGCTGGTGTGGCAGAGCTGGTGCATCCCTCCCAAACGTGGAACATAGAACTCTTTAGTCTACAAGCAGTCATACCCCACTGAAAAACTCAAGGGTCAAGTTAGCTGGTTGGGAATATGGCCAGGCAGCAAAAACACACCCAGATTCAGTCTCAGACTTTGGATTCTTCCTTTGGTGACAAAGAAGACCAAAACATACAGCCTAAAGAAGTCAACAAAGTGCAAGAGCCTACACCAAAAGCCTCCAAGAAAAACATGAACTGGTGCCAGGCCATGGAAGAGCTCAGAAAGAATTTGGAAAAGCAAGTTAGAGAAGTAGAGGAAAAATTGGGAAGAGAAATGAGAAGGATGTGAGAAAACCATGAAAAACAAGTCAATGACTTGCTAGAGGAGACCCAAAAAATACTGAAAAATACACTGAAGAAAACAACACCTTAAAAAATAGACTAACTCAAATGGCAAAAGAGCTCCAAAAAGCCAATGAGGAGAAGAATGCCTTGAAAGGCAGAATTAGCCAAATGGAAAGGGAGGTCCAAAAGACCATTGAAGAAAATACTACCTTAAAAATTAGATTGGAGCAAGTGGAAGCTAGTGGCTTTATGAGAAATCAAGATATTATAAAACAGAACCAAAGGAATGAAAAAATGGAAGACAATGTGAAATATCTCATTGGAAAAACCACTGACCTGGCAAATAGATCCAGGAGAGATAATTTAAAAATTATTGGACTACCTGAAAGCCATGATCAAAAAAAAAAAGCTTAGATATCATCTTTCAAGAAATTATCAAGGAGAACTGCCCTGATATTCTAGAGCCACAGGGAAAAATAGAAATTGAAAGAATCCACCAATCGCCTCCTCAAATAGATCCCAAAAAGAAATCTCCTAGGAATATTGTCGCCAAATTCCAGAGCTCCCAGATCAAGGAGAAAATACTGCAAGCAGCCAGAAAGAAACAATTTGAGTATTGTGGAAACACAATCAGAATAACCCAGGATCTGGCAGCTTCTACATTAAGAGATCGAAGGGCTTGGAATACGATATTCTGGAGGTCAATGGAGCTAGGATTAAAACCTAGAATCACCTACCCAGCAAAACTGAGTATCATGCTCCAAGGCAAAATATGGATTTTCAATAAAATAGAGGACTTTCAAGCTTTCTCAGTGAAAAGACCAGAGCTGAATAGAAAATTTGACTTTCAAACACAAGAATCAAGAGAAGCATGAAAAGGTAAACAATAAAGAGAAATCATAAGGGACTTACTAAAGTTGAACTGTTTTGTTTACATTCCTACATAGAAAGATGATGTGTATGATTCATGAGACCTCAATATCATAGTAACTGAAAGGAATATGCACACATGTATATATGTTTATGTATATATATAATGAATGTGCATGTATGTATATATGTATGTATATATATATATATATATAGAGAGAGAGAGAGAGAGAGAGAGAGAGTGGACACAGGGTGAGTTGAAGATGAAGGGAAGATATCTAAAAGAAATAAAATCAAATTAAGGGATGAAATAGGAATATATTGAGAGAGGGAGATAGGGAGAGATAGAATGGGGTGGATTATCTCTCATATAGGTGGCAAGAGGAAGCAGTTCTGTAGGAGGAGGGGAGAGGGCAGGTGAGGGGGAATGAGTGAATCTTGCTCTCATCAAATTTGGCCTGAGGAGGGAATACCATACATAGATAAAAAAGGGGGAGATGATGGAGGGGAGGGCAGATGGGGGTGGAAGTAATCAAAAACAAACACTTTGGAAAGGGGACAGGGTCAAGGGAGAAAATTCAATAAAGGGGGATGGGTTGGGAAGGAGAAAAATATAGTTAGTCTTTCACAACATGAGTATTGTGGAAGGGTTATACATAATGATACACATGTGGCCTATGTTGAATTGCTTGACTTCATAGAGAGGGTGGGTGGGAAGGGAAGAGGGGAGAAAATTTGGAACTCAAAGTTTTAAAAACAGATGTTCAAAAACAAAAAAAAAAGTTTTTGCATGCAACTAGAAAATAAGATACACAGGCAATGGGGCATAGAAATTTATCTTGCCCTACAAGAAAGGAAGGGAAAAAGGGATGGGAGGGGGGTGGGGTGACAGAAAGGAGGGCTGAACGGGGAACAGGGCAACCAGAATATACATCATCTTGGAGTGGGGGGGGAGGGTAGAAATGAGGAGAAAATTTGTAATTCAAACTCTTGTGAAAATCAATGCTGAAAACTAAATATGTTAAATAAATAAATTTAAAAAAAGAAAGAGACAAGAGAAAGAAAATAGTATTTAGGCTTCGAGAGGCCTGGGTATGAATCCCAGTTCTGTCATTTACAACCTGTGTGATCTTGTCACTTAACTTCTCTAGGTTTCAGTTTCCTTATTTGTAAAAGGAGGGGGTCTCTATATCTACACACTATCTCCCCTGCCTAGAGTGTAAGCTCCTTGAAGGCTAGGGCCGTTTCAATTTTAGTCTTCGTGTCCCCAGCACCTAGCACAGTCCCTAGCATGAAATGATAACACCGATGATAAAAGCATGTACATGACACTCGAAGGTTGGCGAAGCCTCTGCACATGTAATCTCACTGATTTCTTTCCAACAACTCTATGTGAATAGGCATTATTATTTCCATCTTGCCAAAGAGGACACTGAGGATAAGAAAGCTTAAGGGACTCTCCTGGTATCACATAGCTACTAAGTGTCTGAGGGCAGGATTTTAACTAAAATCTCCTTGACTCCAGGTCCCATGCTTTGTACATTGTGCCGCCCACCTACATCACGGGCATTTAGTAAATGCTTGTTGGTCGGGTGATCGATTAATTCCAGATCTAAATTCTATGCTCCTACTGCTGGGAAATATTTCTTCCTAAAATAGCCAGCCTCGTCAGAACACAGTACTTTGTTTGCAGTCATATAGGTTAATGACTGCTCTGAGAAAGGTATTGGGAGGCCATGGAGATAGAATAGAAGAAAATTGTGCTGCAGTACTGGCCAAGTCCAATCATTGCTGTTTTATTGCTATACATGGCACAATAGCACAACTTTGACAAATCACAGGATCAGAATTAGAAAAGATATTTGTGTTGTTGTTATTGGTTGTTTTAATTGCATTCAATTCTTTGTGACTTCATTTTGCATTTTCTTGGCAAAGATACTGGAGTGGTTTGCCATGTCCTTCTCCAGCTCATTTTACAGATGAGGAAACTGAGGCAAACAGAATGGAAGCGACTTGCCCAGGGTCATGCAGCTAGAAAGTGTCTGAGGCCAGATTTGAACTCAGGAAAGATGGGGCTTCCTGACTCTAGGCCTGGCACTATCCATTGGACCACCCAGTTGCCCCAGAAAGGATTTTAGTGGTCATCCATTCTTGCCTCCTTATTTTTCAGATGAGGAACTGAGGCCTAGAGAGGTTAAGAGATTTGTCCTTTAATGCTTGTTTCTTTCCTCTGAGATCATCTCCAAATGATCCTGTCTATGTCTTGTTTGTTCATGGCTGTTTGCATAGACTGTGAGCTCCTTGAGGCCAGTGACTGTTTTTGCTTTTCTTTGTATACTCAAGACTTAACACAGTGCCTGCACACAGTAGGCACACTTGTCCATGATCATGTAGAGATAATAAAGTCGTAGATTTAGATACACACAAAAAATGCTTTGCTCCCCTATTCTTTATGAGAAGCAACATGTCCTAATGGAACACATGGAATCTAGAAGCCTGAAGACTTGGTTTGGAATCCCAATTTTGACCATTGCTACATATGTGGCCATAGGTAAGTAGATTCACCTTTCTGAGACTCAATTTTTCTCATCAGTAAAACAGGATCATTAATACTTAAAATACCTAATTCACAGTCATTTTTAAGGTCATATATATATATATATATATATATATATATATATATATATATATAATATAGACCCATGTAGATAATATGTACGAAGCACTTTGCAAACCTTAAAATACTATGCTAATTCCAGTTATTGTTAATGCTATGTGGATTATATTTTTAAAAAACAAGGAAGGAAATCAACCTCAAAGATTAAAATTGCCTGAGAATGTTGATTACTTGGGTATGAAAGTTACTTATATTTTCTCAAGTTCCAGCAAAGATTCTAGGTTCAATGTCCCCAATTAAACTTCACACTAGTGTATTTCAAAAGTCTTAATGCAGTTTTAAGCTTTATAATCAATCAATTACCAAATATTTGTTAAGTACCTATAATGTGCCAGCCACCATTCTAAGTGCTGTGGATACAAATGCAATGAAGATACAATCTTGCTCACAAGGAACTTACCAAAACTCTATTATAAATCTAATTGCTTGATTTTTATTAAAAATTATGTATGTGTATATATATATGTATATAGTAGAGAAAATGTGTCTTTCCCAGAAGTTCTATGATAAGCAGATATGTAGCTCTGTTTTGTCCATGGTTGACCTGCTAGCTCAAAGACCCTAAGAACATCAGAGCCCTGGAGATGGCAGCTATTGGATTCCCAAGAATTCACAAAGGAGTGACCAGAGAGATTTGAGGTGATTTTCTTTGTGACAGACCCTACTTTGCTCTGGCAGGGCTCCTGTTATTTCAAATGAAATGGACCCTGAATCTCTTTAGATCAATAATACAAATTTTCAAAAAATAACCACTTTGATTTAAATGAAAGCAAGAAGCACAAAATGAGAATGAGTAGGTTTGAAGATGAAATTAAACCAGACACCATAGTAGAAAAAGGCTTCTATTTCTATGGACATCTCCCCTAATCATGATTGAGTATTGGGAAGAATCACAACAAAAGATAAGATAAAAAAACATATGCTTCTTTTATGCCTCATCTCTACCCCCTCACTTTTCTGGCTTCCTTCAAGTCCTGTCTAAAGTCTTATCTTCAACAGGAAGTCTTTCCCAACCCCTCTTAATTCTAATACCTCCCCTCTGTTAATTAGTTTCAACCTACTGTATGTAAAGTAATCCTCTCTCCTAACTTTATAGGCATAACGAAATAGAGCCTCCTTCCTTTCTTAATCCTCAGAAATCCCACCCCCATCACCCCCTTGACATGTCTGCCTGCCACAAATGGTTTCTTTTGTAGCCAAAGCCAACTTCTTGTCCCTGTTATCTGCCCTGAGCTCCCCTGATAGTCATCATTCTCCTCCTTGAAACTTGATCCTTCTACCTACTTTTCTTGTTCTCATCTAAGATGGTTCTTTCAACTATGTCTTCTGCCACTTCTTTTTCCTCCTTCCTACCCCTTACCTGTCTGCACCCCCTGAAACTGAGTGGTCAGCCCTTTATGCTTCCTTTCTTTTACCTTAACTCCTTTGGAAAGCTAATCTGATTTCTAAGTTACAAGTATTAACTTCAGGCTGTTGACTCACTAATCAATATTCCCAATGTCTGTCCCCAGAGCCTCCATTGTGTATTTCCAGCCCCCTACACCACATCTGATTGCAAGCTCTGCAGGATTCAGCAATGTCAGTCAGTCAACTATCATGACGAGATGTCCTTATTCCTTACCATGGGTCACCTTTCTACCTGCTCAAGCAATCCTATTCTATCCTGTCTTCTCTATTAGTTTGATCCTTACTCGCTCCACTCTCTCACCTATCTTCAATCTCTCCCTATCTACTGACTCCTTCCCTCCTCCCTACAAATATGCCCACGTCTCCCTCATCTTCAAAAAACCCTCACTTGGATCTTGCCATCCCTGCTCATTGTCATCCCATATCTCTTCTGCCCTTTCTGGCTAAATTTCTTGAAAAACCCATATACAAGAGGTGCCTTCACTTTTTCTCCTCTCCTTCTTTTCTTAATTCCCTACAATCTGGGTTCCAATCTCATTCCATCAAGGCTGCTCTCTCCAAAGCTACCAATGTTCTCTTAATTGCCAAATCAAAAGGCTTTTTTCTCGATCTTCATTCTTCTTGACCTCTCTGCAACCTTTGACGTGGTTGATCCGCATTTCATCTCCTCAATAGTCTTTTTTCTTTTAAAAAAATTTATATATTTGAAGTATTTCCCAATTACATGCGAACAAATCTTAACATTCATTTTTTTTAAATTTTGAGCTCCAAATTCTCTTCCTCCCTCCCACTCCTTCCCTATCCATTGAGAAGGCAAGCAATATGATATATATCATACATATGAAGTCATGCACAGCATATTTCCAAATTAGCAATTGCAAAAGAAAATGGACAAACAAAAACAAGAAAAATTTTAAAAGTTTAAAAAATATATTTCAATCTGCACTCAGAGTTGATCCATTCTTTCTCTCTGGTAGTGGATAGCATTTTTCATCATGGGTCCTTTGGAATTATCTTAGAACATTGCCTTGATCAAAGCAGCTAAGTCTTTCACAATTGAGCCTTGATCAAAGCAGCTAAGTCTTTCACAATTGATCATCCTTACAATGTTGCTGTTACTATGTACAATGTTCTGGTTCTGCTCACTTTACTTTATGTCAGTTCTTCTGAGGTTTTTCTGAAGCCATCCTGCTCATCATTTCTTATAGCACAATAGCATTCCATCACAGTCATCTACCACTTGTTCAGCCATTCCCCAATTGATGAGCATCTCCTCAATGTCCAATTCTTTGCCACCACAAAAAGAGCTGCTATAAATATTTTTGTACAAATACGTCCTTTTCTCTTTTCTTTGATCTCTTTGGGATACAGGCCTAGTAATAGTATTGCTGGGTGAAGGGGTATTTACATGGTTTTATAGCCTTTTGAGCATAGTTCCAAATTGCTTGCCAGAATGGTTGAACTGTTTAATAATTCCACAAACAGTGCATCAGTGTCCCAATTTTTGATAGCCTCTTTTCTCTAGGTTTCTGGGACACCACTCTCTCCTGATACTGCTCCTACTTATCAGACCACTCCTCAGTCTCCTTTGCTGGATCCTCATTCAGATCATGCCCTCTAACCATAGGTGTCCTACAGGGCTCTATCCTAGGCCCATTTCTCCTTCTACAGCTACTTCACTTGGTGATCTCATCAGCTCCCATGGATTTAATTATCTTCTCTATGCTTCTGGTTCTCAAACATACCTACCCTGTCCTAACCTCTCCACTGCATTTCAGTCTCACACATCCAACTGCCTTTCTGACATCTTGAACTGTATGTCCAGTAAACATCTTAAAGTCAGCATATTCAAAACTGAACTCTTTATCTTTTCCACCAAACCCTCTGCTCTACCACACCAGGAAATGTCCCCATTACTGTCAAAGGTGCCATCATCTTCCCAATCCTGCCGGCTCACAAAGTAGGTATCATCCTTGACTCCTCATTATCTCTCATCCCTTATATCCAATTTGTTGCCAAGGCCTGTCAATTTCACCCTTGAATCTCTTGATTCTCTTAAATAGTTCCTCTTCTCTTCTCTGAGACTGTCACAACCCTGGAGTGGCTCCTCTTCACCTCATGCTTGGATTACTGCGATAGTTTGCAAAGGGGTTCTGACCACCTCAAGTCTCTCCCCACTCCAAATCCACTCTCCATTCAGTCACTAAAGTGATTTTTCTAAAACACAGGTCTGACCTTGTCACCCCTACTATGCAATATGCTCCAGGATTTTCCTATCTCATCTAGGATCAAATATAAAACCCTCTGCTTGGCATTCAAACCCTTTCGTAACATAGCCCCCACTTCTACCTTTCCATTCTTCTTACATCTTACTACCTGCTATATACTCCTCAGTCCAGTGACATTCACCTCCTTTCTATTCCACGAATAAGACACTCCATCTTTCAGCTACAGGCATTTTCACTAGCTGTCCCCATGCCTGGAATGCTCTCCCTCCTCTTCTCTGTCTCCTGGCTTCCCTGGCTTCCTTCAAGTCCCAACTAAAACCCCATCTTCTACAGGAATCCCAAATCCTTTTCATTCTAGCACCTTCCTTTTGAGTTTGTTTCTGTATATTTGTTTGTTTGTGTTCTCCCTTATTAGATTGGGAGCTCATTGAAAGCAGGGACTGGCTTTTTCCTCTTTTTTGTATCCCCAGTGCTTACCACAGTGCCTGGAACATAGTACGTTCTTAATAAATGCATATTTACTAACTCTATATCGCACCTCACAAGTGATCATCCGGCTATTGCTTTTTGATCTCAAGTGAAAGGGAACTGACTACCTCCTGAGACAGCCTACTGCATTTTTGGACAGCTCTAATTTTTAGAAAGATACTCCTTAGATCAAGAGTAAACCCACCCCTTTGCACCTCCTACTTGTCCCTCTACTTATGCCCTACTTCTGTTCCATTTGGTTACCTTGAGAGGTAGTGAGCTCTCCACCTGTGGAGGTCTTCAAGCAGATACCTATTTATACCTACTCAGGTATAAGTGTGACTAGATAACCTTCAAAGGCCCCTTCCCATAGAATCTCTGATTCTATGTCTATGATCAAATTACTTCCACCTTCTGACTCTCACTTTCCTCATCTACAAAAAGGGAGAAAGATATGAGCCAACTCAGCCTTGGACATGAGGTTACCATGAAGACAAATAAAGTCCTCTATGTAGCACATTTTCCATTTACAAAACAATATGTAAAGTTTAGTTCTTATTTTCTCAACTAGGAAAAAGATTATGGAAAAGAAAACGCATGAAGCCATCACTGGAAGCTGGAAATTATCACCCCTGGAAATGAAAGGTCTTTGAGCTACTTTGAGATAAATATTTTTATTCCCTGGCAAGAGCTGCTCGTGGGCTCTATGACCAGAACACATGATCCATCTCTCAGTATTTTAATTACTTTTCTCCTCAACATTTGAAATTACATCTCTCTGTTATCGGTTCTCAAGGAACAGCTAAGGTGGACAGTGTGGCAGACTGGAAAATAATGGCGCTGAGCTGATATCTTCATTCCACAGACCAGGAGTAAGAAAGCACACTGGTAAGTGATTTAAGTTCATCTAAATACGAAACTGACAGGAAATTGTCGGGTACTTCAAAGGCTGTCCCAGTAATTCTGCCATTACTAGAAAGAGACTATTATCCAGACATCTTTTCAGGACAAGCTTGATTTTACAGTGATTCAGGAACAACTGAGTTTTGTCTACAATTCATAAAATTGAATAGGACTGGCATGTTCCAAGAAAGACCTAATGCTAATCACAAAGGCTCAATATGTGATTTTACATTTAGACTTTCAATGCGTTAAACTAAATATCTTTTGGAATATGTTGCATTTTCTACCACTCTTAGACTACTAAGGAGCCATGCAACATAGTATACAAAAATTCAGGAAGATCTGGGGTCAAGTTTGCCTCTGACATGAGCTGACTGTTTGACTTTGAACAAGTCACTTAACCTCTCCACACCCCAGATCTCTTAGGACTATAAGTTGTATTGAAGGTATCAACCTGAATTAGTATAGTGAATTCCCTCTTCTGGGAACTCTCTATATCAATGAAAATCACAGGTACAGTCCCTGTCCCATTCAGATTGCTATAATTAGCACATTGGGGTCCCAGGGTGTCCACCAGCCTAGGCACACCTGAGAGACTAGGGAAGAACTGACCTTGGGAAACAGAATCACACCTTCCTAGGCCATTGGTGTATTGTATTAAGACTTGCAAAGAATCTTGGTACAGGCCAATGAATTAGACTCTCCTTAAAGACACACTAAACATAGGCTGTCAGGCAACTTCACTCCAGTTACCAAGCTCTGGAGAGCTGCTCTGTTCAGACACCCAGAAGCCTCATCTGGCTCTTCTGAACACCCTCCAAGAATTGCAGGATCTTAGGATGGTCCTGAGAAGCCATTCTGTTCAACCTCAACCTGATCAATACCGACCCCACACCCCAACAAGAGTGAGGAGGAACCTACTCACCACTCCACCTCCAGTTCATCCTGTTCCACTTTTGGACGGTTCTAACTGTTTGGAAGTTTATCTGGGCATCAAGCCTGAATCAGCCTCTTTGAAGCTTCTACTCAATGCTTCTACTTCTGTCCTCTGGGGCCACATAGAATAATTCTAATCCCTATTCCAATATTTGAACACTTGTAGGTAGCCATCATGCCCATGCCCCACCTCCAAGACTTGGCTAGATATTCCCATTTTCTTCTACTACTCCTCATGTGATATGTATTCGAAGTATTTCAACATCCCAAATGCTGTCTTCTGGATACTCCCCACCTTAACAATATTCTTCCTATAAACAGTGTCCATAACTAGACATTATCTAATTCAATTCCATTCAACAAGCAATTGTTGAGTACCTACTATGTGCCAGGAGATGTCTTAGGCACTGGGAATGCAATGACAAAGATGAAACAACCATAGCCCTGAGCTTACATTTCATCATAGGAGGCAATATGTACATAAAAAAGTATCTTCAAAATAAATAGAAAATAATTTTTGTGGGGAAAGGCACTAAGAGCTGGAGGAATCAAGAAAAGATTTATGCAGCATGTGTAACTCCATCTGAATTCTACGGGGAACAAAGGATTCTAAGAAGTAGAGGAGAGGTGGCAGGCAAGGAGACAGCATTTGGAGGCTTCTAGATCAGTAACTGAAAGAAAGACAGTTTTACTGGAGTGTAGGGTATAGAAAGGGAAGTAATGAATAATAAGGTTGAAAATTAGGTTGAGGAAAGGCTGTGAAAGGCTAAAAGGTAAAGAATGGAGCTGATACTTGCCCTGAGAGGCAACTGGAAGCAAATGGAGCTCATTGAGTAGAAGAGTGGCATGGTTAAATCTGGGCTTTAGCAGAATCACTTTGGTAGCTGCATACGGAGGATGCATGGGAGATGTGGTCTGACCAGGAAATGAGAAAGGGTACAGTCTCCCTAGAAACTCTGCAGCTACACACTCAGGACAATTTTTATGGCTGTTAAGAGAAAGCAAATATTTGTTCCTTTAGTGTGATTTGGTTTGTGCAGTGAGAGCATGTGTTCAAGATCATGACCCCAGAGCAATGAAAGGCCTTTAGTCATCAAAAAAGCATAATGTTCTATAAGGGGCCAGAGAGCCAGATCTTAAGGCACAAAACCTAGGTTTGAAATCTGTCTCTACTATTCACTACCTCTGTGACTTGGGCCTTTGAAAGAATCATCCTCCTGAATTCAAATCTGGTTTCAGATGCTTACTAGCTGTGTGACCCTGAGTGAGTCATTTAACCCTGTTTGCCTCAGTTTCCTCATCTGAAAAATTGTCTGGAGAAGGCAATGACAAACCACTCCAGAATCTCTACCAAGAAAACCCCAAATGGGGTTATAAAAAGTCATAAATAAATAAAGGTGGCTGAACATCAACAATCTATATCTTTTCATCTCCAAAGAGAAAGAGCTGAACTATATGAAGTCTCAGGTGCCTTCCAGATCTAAACCTGAAATACAATAATCATCCATTCTAATGCTTTCATTTTACAGATGAGGAAACTGAGGCCCAGAGAAGCAACATGACCTATTCATGGTCACACATGTAGTAAGGGACAGAATCATAGTCTGAACCCACTTCTTATCCCTTTATAAGCAGTGGGGTTTTTTTCTCTTTTTATTCCCTGCTGCCTCCCCCTGAATGAATGAATGAATGAAAAATCTCTTCTTCCTGGAATCAGTGATGATTGTTAAAGTAACCTTTCCAACATGGAATTAGATCACCTGCCTTTTTTGAAGTTAGGAAACATTTTTACAGCCATTAATTAATATGATTAAAAATAAACTAGGTTTAGTTGTCTCCTAGCCTATGTTAACAAGGAGTTTAAATGATCTCAGAGGAATAAACTCTCAATCAAAATAAACCCTGTTGTTTATAGACCATTAATGCTTTGATCTTTTAAGTGAATCAGATTATTTCTTTTTATGGGGAATGTTATAAGTTGAAAGAACTTGAAAAGCCCTCCTATATCTACAATCAAGTTCATATTGCTGAGGACTCAGGGTAGTCCTTGGAAAAAGTATCCAAGCTGGGGGTGGGTCAGGGTTGGACCAAGCTTCTGAAAGAAGGAAAAAGTAGAAAGAGTGGTGACTTTGGAGTGAGAGGAACAGGGTTCAAATTTCACAGCATTCTATGTTATTCCATAGGTGATACTTGGGCAAATCATATAAAGATCCTGGATCTCAATGTTCTCCTCTGTAAAATGACAGGGTTGGATGAGATAATAATTAGTACCTATGTAGCACTGTACTATGTAGGTCTGCAAAGTGCTTTGTATACATGACCTCATTTTATCCTCAAAACTTCCCTTTGAAGTAAGTGCAGTGACGATCTCCATCTGACAGCTAAGGAAACTTTCTGAGAAGCTGAATGACTTGGCCGGAGTCACATGGATCATGTCTGAGGCAGGATTCAAACTCTGGTCTTTCTGACTCCAAGACTAGCACTCTAGCAATGCAATGTAGCTACCTTGGTGATTTCTGAGTTTCCTTCCAGCTCTAGAACCGAAAGTTAAATTTTTATATAGGTCAATTTCTAACAATCCAGGGAGTTTTCAAACATTATTAAAATCTGCCATTTTTTAGTGCTTGCACAGGTAAATAGGTATTCTGCAGTGGGCCCTACTTTCATTGACAGCCTCCTCTTTATTCCTCAATTGTGGTCCATTTGAAATTGAAAGGTAATTTGTATTAGCCTGAGGAAGGTAAGAATAAAGCAGATTATTTCTTATGATATTTCTTATGGCCTGAAGGATTCCTCCATTTCAGAGTCTTTCCTTTCTATCCTTCCAAGTATCTAATGAAGAATTAAATACACAGGAAGTCTTTATTGCCTACAGCTTGATAGTGGGAATGAGTAGTGAATCAGCTAAGAGCAAGGACCCAGAGATGGAGATGAGCAATATGGCCCCAGCAGGGAGACTCACCCCTAGTACTGAGGGAAGGCACTCCAAAAGGGGAGATCAAGCCTTCAAAGGATTGTCCAAGACTAAAATAATGGGCATAATCTAATAAAATGAAATCGAACAAAGATAAATCAAAAATCATTTCCTTCAATCAATCCATCAGCAAGCATTTAGCACCTATTATGTCCCAGAAAAGTATTAGGTACTGGGAACACAAATACAAAAACAGAATACCCTCTACTCTGAAGTTGCTTACAGTCTAAATGTGATTTGGCTTCAAGAAATAAACTTATCAAGCACAAGACACAGAAAGGAGGAGGTTAAACACAATTGGATAGCATTTTGTTTGAATACATATGGATCTGAATGGACTACAAACTCACTGTGAGTCAACCACGGGACAAATCAATGAAGAAAGCTAATGTGGTCTTAGGCTGCATCGAGAGACAGATTACACTCCAGAGGAGGGAAGAGAAAGTCCAGCTGCAAGATGCCCTGGTCAAATTTAACCAAGGAATATTGGGTCCAGCTCTGGGAGTTATGTTTAGTAAAGATATGAATAGGCTGAAGAGCTTCAGAGAAGGCTGACTTGAGATTGTGTCATATGAGTTAGTCAACAAGCATTTATTAAACTCCTATTATGTGCCAGGCACTGTATTAAGCACTGGTGGGGGGGGGGGGACAAAGAAAAGAAACAAAAATAGTTCCTGTTGCCAAGAAGCTCTTAGTATAATGAACTATGTACAGAAACAATTCATAAAGTATAAACTGGGAAACAATCTTAGAGGGAAGGCTGTCCTTCATTCTCAAAGAGGACCAAAATGATGTCACTATGTTAGAGTCAAGTCACAGTACATCTGACTGTAGCTGATGAGACCAATATGAGCTTGGAATGCTCTACCACAGGTCAGGCACAAATAGTCCATGTGAATATTTTGGGCGGAATCTCTAAATGCGTGCATCCCACATTTCTTTTGAGCTACTTCAATTCTGCTTTGTTCATAGAGAACAGCACCTTCTCTGATAAGGGCACACCATGCTGGGAGGTCCTGTGCCAGTGTCTCCCACATCACACAATCACTTCCAAAGTTCTTGAGAAAGACCTTGAAGAGCATCCTTGTATTGCTTCTTCTGACCACTATGTGAGCACGTGTCCTGTGTGAGTTTTCCATAAAATAGTCTTTTAGGCAACCATACATTTGGTATTTGAACAACATGGCCAGCCCATTGTAGTTGTACTCTCTGCAGTGGAGTTAGAATGTTGGTAGTTTAGTTTGAGAAAGGACCTCAGTGTCTGGTATCTTATCCTGCCAACGATCTTCAGAATCTTCTCAAATGGAGAAGGAAGGCACTAAAACTGAGAACCGAGACAGGCTTCTTGTGGAAGGCGGGACTTTAGCTGAGAATTGAAGGAAACCAGGAAAGCCAGAGTCAGAGATGAGGAGAGAGGGAGAGTTCTGTGGGTGCTGGGTCAGCTGGTAAAATCAGTGAGTCTTGTGTGCAAGTAACAGCCAGGCCAGTGTCAGCAGTACACAGAGGATGCAAAGGGGAGCAAGAAATAAGAAGTGCTGAAAGGGACCAAGTGCGGTCAACTCTGACTAAAGAAGGCTTCTGGAGGCCATGCTAACTGCCCTTTAAATATCTGAGGACAGCTAAGTGGTAGAAGGACTAAATTTATTGCAGAACTAGGAGCAATGATTGAAAAGTGGAGACAGGCAGACATAGGTAAAATAAAGCTCTACTCTTCTCAGACCAAATATGGAGGACTATTTCTGGCTCCGGGCACCACAATTTATAAAGGATATTGCTAAGCTGGAGAGCATTCAGAGGAGAGGAGCCAGGATGGCAAAGGGCCTGAGTTCATGTCTTAGGAGGATCAGTTGAAGAAAACAGGCACATTTAGTCTAAAGAAGAGACTGGATTCAGGCGGAGAAGGAGTGAGAACACAAAATCTCTGGTCAAGTATTTAAAGCCTTGTCAAGGGGAAGAGGAAGTTGGCTGCTTGTGTTTGGCCCCTGGGTATGGAGCCTGAAGCCATGAAGACAAGTTGCAAAGAGAGAATTATTCCAGCAGGATATCGGGATATTGGAATAGCTTCCTAACAATGAAAGTGGTCTCCAAGAGGAGTGGATGGCTTGGAAAGCTGAGGAGTAGGAGACCCCTTCCTTGGAGGTCTTAGAGCCTGGGCAACCACTTATTAGCTATATTATAGTAAGGATTCCTTTGGGGTATGTTAAGATAAAGTTGCCCAGGTCAGAGGAGCATCCAAGGCAGGACTCCAAGCTACATCTTTCAATCTCCAAGCCCAACACTCTCCCTAGCATCCAAATGCTATTTCTATATGTAACTCTCATGCATGATATAAGAGAATGAGAAAATGAAGGAAAAGAATTTGACTCAGTAAAACATCTTACAGAGTCCATGTCACTGAAAAGGTTATTAATTATGACTCGAACCCCAATTTTCATGAATGTCAAAGCATTTTTGAAAGTTTAGCTCTCAAGGACAAATTTCAGGAAACATTTCTTTTGACAGAAAAAAATAAAAAAGAATCTGAGGCTATTAAGCTCATCCTTTTTTGAGGTAACACGAAAATACAGCTGTAAACAACAGAGTTTTGTTGAGATTTTGTTTTTGGGGGGGGGGAGTATGAGTGAGAGATGAAGGAAGAGAAAATGAAAAGAAATGAGAGAAAGAATGAGAGAAACAAAGGGAAGACAAGAAGGAGTGAGAAAGAGAAAAAGAAGGAGAGAAGGATGGAGAGAAGAAAGCAGCAAAGCACTGACTTCAGGTTTTTCAACAACTCATTAGAAAACAAAAAATCATTCATAATTAAATTTAACTTATTAAATATTTTGATTAAAGGTTTCAAATTTCTTCTCAACTTTTACATTTAAAAGACTGCACAGGCACGACTTCCAAAAAATATGTCTGGAGCTTAATGCTTCTTTCCCCTTCTTCCTTTTCCTCTCCTCCCATTTCCTCTGTGATTCAGGACAGAGCCTGGTGTTCTGAATGCCTTGTAAGACACAGTGGGGAAGGGGAGAGGGGGAGAGAGACAGAGACCAAGAGAGAGAGATGCAGAGAGGGACAGAGAGAGAAATAGAGAGAGAGGAGGAGGAGGAGGAGAAGGAGGAGGAGGAGGAGGAGGAGGGGAGAGAGAGAGAGAGAGAGAGAGAGAGAGAGAGAGAGAGAGAGAGAGAGAGAGAGGACAACTGCAATATCTGAGATCATCAGAAGTCAAAGATATGAGCCATCAGAAGACTTTCTGACTAGCCAAGTATAGGCCTGGGGTTAAACAAATGAATCAGTGAGCTCAATCCAGAAACTGCACAGGCAGAATCCTGAGGAAAGGATGTCTTTCTCACCATCTTTGCCTAGGAGCACATGAGGTTGGTGGGGGAGGCAAGGGGGATCAGAAAGGGTAGCCTCTGTGGAAATTCAAACATTAGCTGGCAGGCAGAACATTTACCATGCTCAAACACAAACAAACTCAGAGCCTCTGCATAATAGAGCAACGAATAGTCAAGTCTGACTTCATATGGGCTTAGGAAGAGGGAAAAGTTCCAAGGTGGGGACAAAGGTCTAAGTAAACAATTGTAAGTGAGACACCTCACCAGCCAAGAAGAGGCACCAGGCCACAGGTTGAGAGCACATGTACATCTGTGTTGGGAGGTTATCATAACCTGGGCAAATTAGCTGCAGGATCAGAATCACAGCATCACAGATCATGCTATTCCATTGCAACCCTTAAGGCAGAATGTCTTGTCCCAAGGGATAAGTAATATGAACACAGCATGTCAGCATTCTCTAAAGCCCTTTCCCGGTACCCCTCCACTCCTAAGGGAAACAGCCACATCTGCCAACTTCTCCACCTGCACCTTCTGTACCCAACCCCATCACCCTTGCTGTTTCCAAGCCAAACCACTGTTCTAAGGGCAATACCCTTCTCCCCTCATGCTCATTATAATGCAGGTCAAAGTGAGCAGCAATGGACTCACAGAATGTTAGCATGAAGAGGGACCTCAAGACATAGAATATGGCTGTAGACTTTTGTAAAGCACTGAATATTAGAGCAGGCAGGAACTCTAAAACTTAGAATGTTAGAATGAGAACATTGGAGTTAGAAGAGGCATTAGAACATAGAATGAGAATGTTAGAGCTGGGAGAGGGGAGGGACCATAGTGCTCATGTAGTCTGATCTCCTTACTCTGCAAACGGGGAAATTGGAGCCAAAAGAAGCTGAGTGATTTGTCCAAGGCCACCAAGATTCAGAAAATGTCTGTGTGTATTTTTAACCTGCATAGGGAAAGGGAGAAGGGGAAATGAACATTTAACTAGTGCCTACTGTGTACCACACACTGAGCTAAGCACTTGTTAAATATTATCTTATTTAAGTTGCTGTTGTGTGGCTACATTTTATAGTAGAGGAGACTGAGGCAAAGATTAGGTCACTTGCCCAGAATCACACAGCTACTAAGTGTCTAAGGCTGGATTTGAGCTCTGATCTTCCTGATGCCAAGCCTAGTTATCTACTGAACCATTTAGCATAGAACACTGCTGACTATTTTAGTGACTCAGAATGGTCATTTTTTTAAAATGTCAATAACTCCAGCTCCTGGGAGAAAATACAGGAAAAATAAAGCAAGAGGGATACAGGAGCATGCTACAAGGGAAAGGCCAATGGACTTGGGGTCAAAAGACATGAGTTTGAGTCCTGGCTTTGAGCAGCTCCCTAGTAGTTATATGACCAGGACAAGTTCCTAAAACTCTACGAGCCTCAGTTTCTTCATCTTTAAAATATGGAGAATAATCCAGCACTGCCTAGCTTACAGAGCTTGAGGGAATCTGAAATTCTGTAAAAGTTGATAAAGTGGGAGTGGTTGTTGATGTGTCTGTACCTAACACTTAATTTATACCTCAGAGATGCCTGCCAACCATCATGTTTCAAATCTACATTTCATCATTTCTGTTCTCTTAAGCCCCTTCTCTTGGCTGCCTATCAAAAGCTTTCAAGTTCATAGGCTGTGGATTTCTGTATAGCCGTGGGCAAGTAACCTCGCTGAGAGCCAGCTCCCTCATTTTCAAACCAAGTGGTTAGCCTAGGTGATCCCTAGTGACTTGCAGCTTTAAGGTTCTATTTCATGAGAATTCCTTCTCCACTTTCAGGAATCTGCAGGGAATTGAGCGTTCTCAGGTTACTTTTTTGCAAAGCAGGATTGATGACCGTGGCATCTCTTTCAGAAACAGTTGCTGCCTGGATGCCTTAGGGCACCTTCACCCTTCCTGCTCCCAACCGGCTTCCCTCCACAAGGCTGAGCTATTTCACTTTCCTGAAGGCAGATGAACATTGCCTCTGCATGGTCAGCCAAGGGGACTTTTGTGAAGCTACCTTTCAGAAAATAGGGTCCAGAGTTCCCGCTGAGAATTTGACTCAGTGTGGGCTATCCTATAAAAAGGCAGAGTGCTGAAGAGTGCTAGGAATACCATATATGTCTAAATTTGCTCTCTCCTTCCTTAAAAAAATAGGGGCAGCTGAGAGACTTGGAATTTATTCTTTTCCCAAGTGGGAGTAACAGCCCCAGCATCCTTAAAACATCCAAATGATATTTTGAAGAATGAAAAGAAAAACAACGCATTATAATTCTTTAAAACCACACACACACACACACATACACACACACACACATATACACACACTCCTTTCTATAGAGCAACATATGGCCACTCCCTCTCCCACACTTCATCACTCTTATTTTAAAATACCACAGCAGGTGTCTAGAGGCAAAAGAGGGGCTCAGCTTACAAAAAAAAGCTATTTGGAGGCTGAAAAGTACATTCTAGGCTTCATGAAATCTCCAAGACAAAAGGGCATCTAAACATTGCCAAAGAAATAGTGGACTTCTGAATGTACTTTGGGGGGAGAAAGCTAACCAAATATGGGCACTTCTCACTCATTTTACTAGGAGTCTATTTTTCATTTGTTGATTTGATCTAATCTTTTCCCAAGGTCGGGGGTGGGGAGGTGGAGGAGACAAGACGTTCTGGCGTGAGTTTCCCTCAATGACACATCATCCAATGAGAATTGGCACACAGGAGGCTGTCAGGGCCAAGCATGGTGGAGAAAAGGAGGCAGGCAGGCCTCTGAGCAAGAACAGTGGGTGACTGATGGACAGAGTTGCACTGAGACTTAGGAGACAAGAAAAGACCCAGACAAGGTTCCCAAGAGAATTAGTAGATATTTCATAGAGGAATAATGAAGGACATGGAAAGGAATCACATGAAAAGAATAAGTCTTTGTAAAACACCTACTGAGTGCACTTTACAAATAGTATCTCATTTAATGCTCACACCAACCCTGGGAAGTAGGTGCTATTTTTCTTCTCTTTTTACAGATGAGGAAACTGAAGCAGTGGTGAAATGACTTGCCCAGAGTCACTCAACCAGTAAATGTCCGAGGCCAGATTTGAACTTCGGTCTTCCCGATGCCAGATCCGGTGCTCAATCCACTGTACCACCTGGCTGCCTCCAGCTAGAGATGAAAAGGTGGTTGGCCACCTGCACTGTACTGAGCAGACCAAAATTCCCCAAAGGAGTCAAAGTCTCCCTTACTTACACTCAATTGTGAAAAGCATAGTTGCATAAAAAGTTTTGGTTTTTTTAAAAAGGAAACTCTGCAGTGAACCAGTCTGTGGTCTCACATGCTGCGTTCCCCTTCAGATGATTGCCAGAACAGCTCCCCAAACACAGAGGTTTTGATTGTGGTCTGAGTGCTCATGAGCCAGTTCAATCTATTTCAATTCCAGCAGCACTGCTGGTGCCTTCTACGTGCCAGCAAACATGGGGACACATTCTCCTGGGACGGTACAACACACACATAAGCAAATACACATAGAGCATATGGAAAGTGGAGATGTGACTTGGACTTGGGGCTTCCATCTAGCCAGGGGCTCTCAGTGAGGAACCTACTCTACCCAGGTCAGGACCCTGTCTCCCATCTTTAGTCTTAGACTATTGTCTAGAGCATGGGGAGGGAAACATCTAGCTCAGTGTGATACAACCAATGTGGGTTAGAAGCAGGATTTTAACTTTGGTCATCTCCATCTGAGGTCAGTTGTCTCACCCCTTTGCCCAAGCAAAGGTTGGTTTATAAATGTGTGTGTATACATGTACACGTGTATACATGTGTGTATCTTTGTATATATCTCTATATATACAAAATAACACAAAGTAATTTCTAAAGGAAGAGAGTGCTCTGAATTGGGGGAGGCAGGAGATCTAGAAAGGCTTCTTATGGGGGAGGTACTTGTGCTTTTAAGAAAGCTAGGTTTTCCATGAGCTGGACATGAACAATGCTTTCTAAACACTGGGTGAACCACTGATACAAATGCATAGAGACAGGAGACGTAACATCTTATACACCTAGAAGACCAGTTAGTAGTGCCTCTCTGAAATCCCATTCAGATTTGTGGCCCCTGGTTACTGGTTATACAGGGTCAAATACAATAAAATTCCTTGGATGGATGTCAATATAAAAAAACCCTAATGACTCCACAAAAGCCCATCAACACCCATGAATGACAGATACCCCAGAGCCAGATGGTCCTGGCTGAATGGCTGGAAGATATCTGCTTAGGACCCTTCGAACCTTCTTTCAATCCTCTAGGAATTTGACTTGGATAGAAAAATGCCGAGAGAGAGATAAATGTCTTACTGCTTATCTACTGCTTTACAAGGTCTAATCTATTGCAGGCTTTGCTGGCATTGTGGATAGCAAACAGTCGGCTGGGATCACCTTCCCCCATTTCTGTCATCCCCTGGAGTCTTTCCAGCACTGTCCTAAAATGGGCAATCTTACTCCTGTGGGGGAACAATCTGGACAAAGACAAAGTTCAAAGGAGTATCTGGAGTGACTTCCAAATTCAAACACTGACGTCACAATTCTAACGCACCCCCTACCCACCCAAAGTTTAGCTAAATGGGTCTTAGCACAAAGTGTGTCTCCGAGTATGAGGATATTTGGTTTCTACGTCCACTGAGTGAGCAAAGAAGTCCCAAGGCTGGGATAAGACTGTCTCCCTATCCATTATGTAAGCCTTGTAAGGCTTGTGAGCCTCATCCATAGAACAGAGAATTATGGATCAACAACCAGCAGAGTCTTTATCCATTTGAACCCCTTCCTTTTACAGAGGATGGAATTGAAGCTAAGAGAGGTTAAGAAAGTTTCCAGGGTCACACAGCTAGCAAAAATGATAGAGTTTGAACACAGAGTTCTCCAACTGTAATGCCCACAGCCAAACACATCTGGAATACAGTCACAGTGCTGTTAAAAGGTAATAAAGCTGAGTCCCAAAGTTTCTTCCTCTGTTAAGAGCATTGAAAGACAGCCCTTCCTAATGCCCCCGGCCCTTGGCCACCTCCTCTGACATGCGAGTGCTTCTCTGTGCAGTTTTTAGTCCCCAAGCATGACATCACACTGATTACTTCACTTCCAGTCTCTAGGGGGTTTCATATGATTATGGTCGCAGATAGGGCTGAATGAAATCGCTCCTTTACAGGAAGGCTGAATGACACTTTCTGAGGGAGTATTGATTCAGCAAATTGCAGTCAATTAGACATGACTCACAGCTCATCCTTCTGTGCTGACCTAGCCATATGAGGCTGTCTTTTCGTTCTAAAATATTAATTCAAGAGAGCTTATAGTTAGGGGGAGACATCCTAGAGAAGATTTTATTTTTCTCTAGATTAGATGGGAGTAAATTACAATAATGTTGCCTAGAATTCTAAATATAGTACATTACATGGAGAGTATTAGCCACTTCAACAAATGGCCATAGCCTCCCGAGTACAGGAAAATCAACTGCAATCCCTTTCCCACATAAAAGGTGATATTACTCAAAATTCAAAGTATGTTTTAAATAAATCAACCTATAATAGCCTGATGTGGCTAATAAGAATTCCAACAATGATGACAACTGGGAGCTACAGAGAGTTCTAAGGTTTACAAAGTCCATTACTTACATCATCTTGATCATTATTCCTTTTTAAGATATGTGCTATTATTCTCCCTGTTTTATGGATGAAGAGCTGGAGGCTCAAAAGGGTAAATTACCCGATTAAGGTCACATAGTTGGCGAGTGCATGAAGCAATATTTGAGCCAAGGTCTTCCTGACTCCAAGTCTAGGTGGCTCTATCCTACAGAAAATTTTACACATCAACTTTATAAAAACCAAAATGACAAAAAAGACCAAAGTTGGCCCTTGCTGGTGCATTCCCGGACTCTACATACTTCCAATGAACTGCTCTTCCCTTTCCAACCCTTTCCAATGGATATTCCATTTTTTCTTTTGTCTTGTCCTCAGTGGAAACCAAAAGCTGTTCAGAATGTTTCTTAGAACTTCTCTTCACATCCTTGAAGGTTCTCAGAATCACAGACTCGAAAAGTTGGAAATGAAATCAGAGGCCATCCAATCCAACCCAAACTGGAGGAAGAATCTGATAGAAATAGTCCTTTAGCCTCTGCTCAAATACCATCAATGAGAGGACCCCACTACTTGTTGAAACAACCCATTGTACTTTTGGACAGCTCAAACTGTTGCATTATTTTTGTTGTTTTCAATTCATCAAGCTGAAATTGACCTCTCTGAAATTTCTGACCCATTGTTTCTAGCTCAGCTCTTTGAGGACAAATCAAAGCTCACTTGTTTTCCATGAAAGAGCATGTCAAACAAGATAATGATTATGCAACCCTTCCCCACCCCCAAATCTTGCTAAACATCCTCAGTTCATTCAGGGACCCAATGGTGATGGGAGATCATTACCTCCAGCTTTAGCTCATTCCATCTTGAGACAGTTCTAACTGTAGCAATCTTTTCTCTATATTAATGAAATCTGCATCACTGAAAAGTCATAGCCCTCTGGGGGCAGACAGAAGAAAGCGAATCACTCTTCCATATAAAATCCATCAAAATACTTAAAATCAGCTATGAATCTTCGCCCCCTCCTCCAACCAAGGCTTCTCTTCTCCAGTTCAGTTCCCTCCAATGATCTTCATATGGCACAGACTGAAGGAGGAGTACATTAGACAGAACACAAGCTTTGGAACCGGAGGCTCAAATTTCATTTCTGCCACTTACTAGCTGTGTGACCTTGGGCAAGTCTATTCCCTCCTCTGTGCCTCCACTTCCACATTTACAAAATGAAGGGTTTGTACTAGATGACCTTGGACTTTCCAGCTCTAAATCAATGATCTCATGAGCTCTTTACTACATGTTGGGCATCACAACCACACCATCTTTGAAGGGGATACATCCTGAGATATCTTCATATGGCTGTAGGTGGTAACTGCCCTCAGATAGTGATCATATGAAGTTATGTCCACAATGCTTATTTCTCCTCTTTAATATAAATTTAAAAATAATACTCAGCTGAGACACTTAGTTGTATTAAAGTGGCCTTTAAACCACTGGTAAAAGCAAAATCATTGTTGAAAATAATAAATAATTTTTTAAAAAAGCAAAATCATTGCTATGATACAAGATAGATGCCCATAACTCCTGGCTGCTTTATCCAAAACCTTCAGTAACTACTAATACAAGGCCAAGTACATTGTTGTTCACCTTATGTTAAATATTAATCCCCACTGCCATCTTGTGGTTGTTATTAGAAGTTCCGAATCACAGACAGCTAGATAATTGCCCCATCCATGAGCCTCACTGTAAAAAGGAAAGTCATAATAACACAGAATTTGTATCATCTACCTCACAGCATGGTGGGGATCTAAAAGCAGAAAAGAAATATGGATTTCCATAATCTCCACTCTCAGTCTTGAGATCCTAGTTGTACAGCCACAGGCTCATAGATCTAGGGCAAGATCTGAGGTCATCTAATCCAATCCTTTCATTTTACATATGAGGAAAATGAGTCCCAGGGAAGTAAAGTGACTTGCCCAAGGTCATATAGATAATAACCATCAGAAGTATTATCTGACTCCCCTACAAGACAGTCTAGGAAATTTAGCCAAGTGCATTAGATATGACCATACCCTGGAAGTTGTTTTGCTATTTATTTAAAATGACTTCTGTATATGAGTTTGGCATATTGTCATTATCCATTTTCTCCCCTAAAAGTGGACGGTTGGGAAGAAAAGAAAAACTAAAGTCAGTCAATAAGTCAACAAGCATTTATTAAGCACTTACTATGTACCAGGAACTGTGCTAAGCCCTGGGGATACAAAGAAAGACAAAAACATGGTCCCTTCCCTTACTTTCTAGTGGGAGGGAAAGCATACAAAAAAACTAGGTAAATACTGTGTGTATGAGTGAGAGTGAGAGAGAGAGAGAGAGAGAGAGAGAGAGAGAGAATGGGAGGTAATCTCAGAGGGAAGGCGCTTAGAGAAAGGAGGATGGGCAAGAAAGTCTTCTTGGGATTTGAGGTGAGACTTTTTATGTAATTTGATTTATTATTTTTTATTACATTTTAAATTCTAAACTGTTTCCCTCCCTCCCCATACCACACTAGAGAAGGCCACCATTTGACGTATATACATACACATGTATACACATAAATATGTGTGCATGTATAATGTATATATGTAAAACCTTACTATGCATACTTCTATTTATAAGTTCTTTTTCTGGAGGTGAATAGCTTCTTCCTTCATAGGTCCTTTGTAGTTGATTTGAGTATTTACAAAACTCCAAACAACTTGATCATTCATGAGGTGAGTCTTGAAGGAAGATTTTAATTACTTAGATTCTGGATATCACCACTATTATCATTAAACCTCACTTGCATTTCTCTAGCCCTTTAAAGTGTTTTGGTTTGGGGTTTGGATTTGTTTGGGTTGTTTGGGGGTTTTTTGCAGTCATAAGGCTTGAGTTAGAATCCTAGTTCTGTCGCTTTTGATGATCTCAGCCAAGTCAAGACCATAGATTAAGAGTTTCCAGTGACCTCAGAGGTCTTCAAGTCATGGAAGAGTAAACTGAGGCTCTGGGAAGTGAAATGACCTGCAAACCCAGGACCTTGACTCCATGGCCTGGGCCCTTTCCATTGTACCACATTCTCTCCCAAGTTCATCTGCATCTGCTTCCTCAACAGCAAAATGGGAGGTGGCACTAAACAGTCCCTTTAAGCTCTCACTTCCTGTGATTCTACATTGAAGTTTTCCCCAAAACTCCTAGCTATTCTTTATAAACAATAATGCTGTCCTATAGTTAAACAAACAGGGTGAGGAATGTGAAAGGGAAACCTAGAGAGAGATTTGTGATCCCTGTTGAGTTCCCCTTCTAGGCCTTGTGGTCTCAGACATTCAAACAGAGATCTAAGGAGCTCAAATGCACTAAAAAGTCTCCACAATAGCACCCATTTTCAAGGGGTTTAAGGCTTCCCAGGTGCTTTACATCCATCATTTGATTTGATCTGCACAGATACCCATTGAGAGATGCGCCATTGTCAGCCCCATTTTATAGATAAGGAAACTAAAGCTCAGAGAGGTTGTAACTTGCCTGGTGTTATACAGCCAACAGGTGTCTGAGGGAGAAATTGAACTGGGGGCTAGGAGACTACTAGTGGCATAGTCCAATGGTGTTACAAAAAGGTCTGACTTGCAGACTTTCTAAAAACTACTTCTTTTTACCCTTCTCTAAAACCCCGTTGTGATATTATGATGTGATATGGAGGTGACCCTGGGTGCTCAAAGGCTCTGCCAACAGAGCATAATCTGTAATTGTCCTACCAATCAGATAGGGTTTCAAATATCAATTAACAAACACTCACTAAGCAATTTCTATGTGTCAGACACCATGCTAAGATCTCAAAATACAAAACTAAGCAAAATAGTCTGTCTTCAGGGACTTTACATTCTATGGAGAGAAGCAACATGTGTACAGATAAATATATACAAATACAGACATATAGATATAAAATACATTTATGTGTATGCACAGAGAATATGGGCTCAGAAATAGATTCTGTTATCTGAAGACCAGCCTAGCTAATTTGGGGAAGCTAATCATGAACTTGGCCACAGGTAGATGACTTCATCTGTCACAGTGAACCCCAAAGACTAGTACCCAAATTGTGCAGAAGCTGTGCTGGTGGAAGAAATTCTCAAAGTAATAAAATCACAGGTCCCAGAAACACTGGAGCACTGACTGATGAATTTAGTGGGATCAGTAACCTAAATCAAACACAAACAAAGAAGTTGCCAACCAGAGGGGCAATGTGGTACTGTGAAGAGAGTGAACCTGAGTATTTCTGCCACTTATTTCCTGTGTGACCTTGGGTAAGGCACCATGTCTCTAAGCCTCATTTCCCTCATACGTAAAATAGGGGAGTTGGAATAGGTGGTCTCTAAATCTATGATCCTAAGCTCCTATGGCATGGACACCTAGGACTCAGTGAATAAAGGACCCTTTAATATCAGCACCATGGACAAGGTCCCACCCCATCTTTCCAACCTGTTGACTGAACCCCCAGTGATGGATTTACAGGAAGACCTAGGTAGGTGTGGGATAGAATGGACAGGTATGGGGGAATTGAGATCTGCGTTATTACATGGAATATTCACATCAGTGAGTTGCCAGAGACATAGAGCACAGAAGAACTGTCTCCTGTCCCCCACTAACACCCTGATGCCTCATCATAATTTGGAGGTGGACTTAGGCTTGCTAAGGTTGTGCCAACCAGATACAAGTCCTAGAACATCTCTCGGAGTTGGAAAGGCCTACTTCTAGGACTGGGTAGAAGTTCTATGTTTGTAGCCTGAGGATCAAAGTCCATTCAGAAAAGCACATGATCAGAAGATTGGTCACCAGGGTCACAGAGACCTTCGCCTATGGGGCATTCGCAGAGCTCTCCCACCCACACATTGATGAAATAACTGATCCTTTGAAATATCTGAAAAAAATTTCTTTGCCAAACCTTGCTGATCCCATTGGTTTGCTTAGCAGAAAAGAAACACCATCTCCAGAGTCAGTAAACTGGCTCCTTTCTGGTGCTTAGTACTAAGGTTAGTGCAGTATGAAATGGGTGACTCTGGGCAAGCCACTTAACCTACTTGGGCTTCAGTTTCCTCATTTCTAAAAAGATGGGAGAGACTAGAGGGCTTGCAAGTTCCTTTGCAGTCTGAGATCTATGATCCTCTAACTCCCCAAGGCATTAGTGGGAAGAACTCAGTAGGAGTTACATAGACCTGGGCTCTGGCTTGGGCCATGTTGCCAACTAGCTGTGCGAAGGCAGGCAAGTCATTTATGTTCTCAAGGCCTCAGTTTCTTCATCTGTAAATCATGGGAGTTAGGATAACGCATTCTGACTCTAAATTTCTCATTTTTTTTCTTTTTCACGGAGAGTGCAAAGGTAGATGTTGGCCCAGCTATAATTGACATCGGCAAATAACAAACTCTCAATTGTTGGGATCAGTATGAAAGAGCTTTCATCATAGTGATATTAACCAGGCCAGATACTATTTAAGTGCAAACAATGTTAATGTGAAGAATGATTTCTCCAGACACCTAGCTTCTACTCCGAAGGCTTGAGATGTCAGCAGTTTCACCAGGATGGCTAGAGAAGACTGGGGACTATTTTTATTACTCCAGAGTCTCTTTGAGAATAGCTCTTCCCTGTTGTCTTAACATATTTGCTCACAAATAATTAACTTATTGAATGGAGGGGGTGGGGAAGAAAAGGGATGACATCTTAAAGCTCAAAGGCATTCCTAAGATCTTAAGCTCCAAGTGAGAAGTTCTGCTGTCAGCGAAATATATAAAACACATTCCTGTGCATTCGAAGTCAATAAAAAGATCTGGAGCACTGTTGTCCCTTCTCTAATCAAAGAAGTCAGTCAACACACATTTATTAAGTGCCTACGATGTTCCAGGCACTGTGCTAAGCACTGGAGATTCAAAAGGAGGAAAAATATAGTCTCTGCCCCTAAGAAGCTCACAAACTGACAGGAAGGAAGCAATTAATTCAATGAAGCATAATTTAATTTAATTTTTGTATTTTTTATAATTAAAATTTGTGTTAAACTGTCTGAACTAATGTTTTTACATACAAATTTCATGAGTTAACACTTGAGGAAATTTCAAAAGAGAGATGGAGTAAAGGATGCCGTCAAAAAATATACACAAGAAAAAGACAGGATGGTAATGTGGTGAGAGGTAAGGCTACACAAAGGACAGTTCATCCAGTTCAGTGGCAGCTTTAAGATATCAATAGAAATCAAGGAAGGCTCCCAGGACATTGGATGAACATCCTGTGTCAAACTTCTGTGAAGTCATGCACCAGAGTCACTCAGGCTGGGCAGCCATGGTAGGCAGTAATCTGTATTCTTGAGGACAAATAACCAAACTGATGAGACCACATATCTATGAGCACATAGGTGGATTATGTTCATGAATAGACTCAATTTACTTAAACTAAGGAAATGCCCCCTGCATATCAGTTTAGGAAACCCAGGTGCATGAATGATCATTCATACTACTAAACTTTCCACTGCAATCAATCTCTTAAAGTGAATTGATTATCCTCTAACATCAGACATGGACCTCTACTATTTTTAATATGACAAAAGCCATCAGGAAAATAGCATTTTAGATTCACAGGAATATAGAGCTTGAAGTGATGTCAGAAATCACCTAGTTCAGTGCACTTATTTACAAAGGAGCCAGCTGAGGCACAGAGAACTTAAATGCTTTAGGTCACTCAGGTAGAAAGTATCCCAGGTGAGATTTGAATCCAAGTCCTTTGACTCTGTAGCCAGGATCCTTTCTCCTGTACCACCTAATGGACCACTCAGTTAATGATGAAAAAGTAACATGAAATATCAATGCAAAAAAAGTAACAAACCCCTTCCTCATTCTTCCAGGGCTTAGGGAGCAAGATCTTATTTAAGGAAAGAAAGAAGGGTCTTTATTTGCCCCACACAGGAAAGAAGATAGGATCACTAAGAATAACTGTTATTTTACGTAATTAATATTTTTAAGCTTTTTTTCTTTTTTAAAGGAAAGCATAGAGGGGGCTATGACCCATGTCAGTGGTGGGACAACCCACATCAATGAATCTCAGAGCCATAGAAATATTGAAAGTACATACACGTTATTTTCACTTTCTAGAATCTCTTAAAACATCAGCTTCCCCAAGGGGGAGGAATGAATTCAGTGGTGAAGGATGTAATTTTCACTTTTAGTATTTAGAAAACCATTCTTCCAAAAAATCAGAAAAAAAGGAAACTGGATTGTTCCCCAAACCACCAGAATATTGTTAAGAGTGATTCAGGAATCAGGAGATCCTGCAGAGAGAACCCTATCATTGATACACATTCTATGACACCCAAAAGTCAAGGCTCAAGGGATCTCAGTCCAAAGCCATGCCTGGTGGAAGTAGACCCAAATAGGCCTCAGACAAGGGGAAAAAAGGTGGACTCATTGTTCCATCATGTGGAACATACCAAGCACAGAACGCTTCCCACGCTGAGCCCACCAAGCCCAAAGGGCATTTCCAGCTTCATCCCTCTCCCACTCCAAGATTTCTCATGAGTGAACTCAGAGAAGGGAACAGGCATCTGAAATGTAAGATAACCAAATAGATTTTTCAACAGACTACAGAAGGAATATCCCTGGTCTGCAATCAAACCTGATTCTACTGATGAGACCAATTAGCTGTCCCAAGTTTTGATTGTTTGAGACCAAACTGAGTTCAGCCCACTGAGTTCCCTCAGCCAACTGGAGGAATTTCCAAGCAATAAAAAGGGAGACATTCTCCTGAGCACTTACCTGGTTCACACGTAATATGGAATTAATGAAAGCTTTGAAAGAAAAGCTTGTCCAAAAGTGAATGGGTATTCCAGGAGCTAGTGAGTCCTGAAGGAAAGGCTGGATCCTACTTCTGAAGGATATCCTTACAGGCTGGGGACTCTTGGTTAGGTATGATCTTAGAATCACAGGCTCATATTCAGAACTAGAAGAAACCTCCAAGATCATAGGAACATAGATTTGGAGTATGACTGGCCAAAAATGAAGTTGTTCCTATCCTCAGAGAAGGTAAATTCTATCAGGGAAGATAACATGAATGTATATGGGTGTACACAAAACAGACACGATGTGATTTTGGAGTCGAGGGAACCAGCAGCTGGAGGGATTGGCAAAGGTTTTGTGTGGAAGGTCGCAGTCAGGCACCAGACAGAGATTTGGTGAAAAGGGTGACACCACAGGGCTTTGTGAGGGATGCATCCATGAACAATCAGGCTTTTCAGCTTCATGCAGGCCCTGCTTCTGCCAAGCCCTACATTCCTTCGGAGAACTTCCAAACGTCTATTCTTTCCCTTTTGTGAAACAGGATGTGTTATCCTAACTTTATCTCAGCACTCCCAGTGACTTCCAAGAGGTACACAAATGTGACAATACAGGGTCCTGAACTCTGATAAGTGGCTTTCCCAGAGGCTAATAAAAATATCTGTTCTGGATCTGAGCAATGAGAATCATCTGAAAAATCTCAGCTCAATAAGAGGGGAGGGTTGATTAACCTCCCAGGGTCTCAGGTCAGCTCTCAAAGGTTGGTTTGGGGAAAAGGCTGGGAAACCTGCCCTTTTACGTGTGGGGCAGGGGGGGAGAGAGGAGGATAGAGGACAAGGGCACTGACCTCATTCAGGGTTTTTTTCAGGCCTTGCGGGCGGTTGAGTCAAAATTCTTGGTGACTGCATGACTCAGGGCATTCATCCATCCTAGGCACTCCAGCCATATGGTCCTAAATGCTCTTTCTCAGTATTCAACATTCATCCTCTTGATCCCTAACTTCATTCCCACCTCAGCTGCCATGTCCTCCACTATGCCTTCCCCAATCCCCCTCTCCACAAAATTACGTTACATTCACTTTATAGATAGTGTGTATTTATTTATCTGACTTCCTGCTGTTTCCCTCAGTTGATTGTAGGCTCCTGGAGGCCAGGGTCAGTTATTTTTTTGTTTTTGTAATTTGAGAACTTAGTACCGTACCCTGGTACAACTCAGATTCTCAGTAAATGCTAGGTGAGTGAACAGATGTAAGCCAAGGATAGGCCCAGGGACAACAGAACTAGTGAATACTTAGGGTCCAGGGGCAGGGGAAGCATCATCAAAAATGGCTCTAAATGACATGCAGGTTGGCCAGCCTGGCAACAAGCATTATTAGGCTCTTGACACACGCCAGGCCCTGTGTCAAGGGCTAGAGATGAAAGCTTGCAGGATTGGAGATCTAGAGTCCTTGTAATCCAACCTAGTCCAGGAAACATGGGCCAAAGGAGACAGAGTGACTTGCAGGGAGCAGACTCAGGATTTGAATCAAGTCCTCAGACCCTAGATGCAGCGCCCTTGCCATGGCATCACAGTATTCCTGCCTGCCACCTTTGCCCAGACCTTCATTTACATCAACAGCTTCCACCTGGGGCACCCCCACTCCCTGCAGGTGCTGCCAAAAAGACCCAAGCCTAACAAGATCATAGATTTGGAGACGGAGGAGACTTAGGAGGCCATCTGGTCCAACCTCTTCTAGCTAAGTAATGAAGTGGACAGAGCATGGGTATGGGAGTCAGGAAGCCCTGAATTCAAATCCAGCTTCAGATTCTTCCTAGTCGTGCCACCTTGGGCAAGTCACTTAACATCTGCCTCAGTTTCCTCAACTGTAAAATGGGGGGGAGAGAAACAGTACCTCCCAGGATTGTTGTGAGGATCCAATGAGATAATATTTGTAAAGTGCTTAGCACAGTGCCTGACACATAGTAGGTGCTTTGTAAATGCATATAGCCTTCTCCCAACTGCCATTTTACAGATAAAGAAACTGAGATGCCGGAAGATAAGCAATTTACCCAAGTTTACACAGGTAGGAGAGGATCAGAGATGGGATCTGAACAACCCAGGTCCTCGGACTCCAGATTCGGGTGTTTGCACTCTACCTCAATGAGACAGACGGATACAGAGACAGAAAGACAGAGGGAGACAGACAGACAGAGACAGAGAGACAGAAAGAGACAGAGAGAGAGAAAGACAGAAAGAGAGAAGGGGGGAAGAGAGGAGGGAGGGGAAGAGAGAGAAATATAAAGAGAGAGACAAATGTAGCAAAAGAGACAGAGACAGAAACATATAGAGAGGGAGATAGAGATAAAGACAGAGAGAAACACAGACAGTGACACAGAGACAAAGATAGAAACACAGAGAAAGTGACAGAGACAGTGGGGAGGGATAAAGGAAATTATGAGAGCAGAAGAGAGTAAGAGATTTTCCTGAGATCAGAGGACACTGCCTTGCCTATTGTCATCCAGCCAGGCTGGCATCCCAACCATTCTTTGTATGTTGTAATCTATTCAGCCCTGTCATACAATCAGAGGTTAGCTTATAAGCTATGGAGAAGTGCAGGCAGAAGCAGGAGGGGTGTGAAATATAGAAAAGGTCCAGAGACTCAAAGATAAATGGAATCCGCTTTACAGTTTAGCTGTAAGTTAGTCTTGCTCGTGGCCTAAGGAGGCAGGTGAAGATGGACAATGTAGTCAATCAATAAGCATTTAGTATGTACCTACTACATGCCTGGTGCTATGCAAAGCCATGGAGAACATGAAGCCCAAATGCAACAATCTCTTCCCTCAGAGCTTGTTTCATGGTATCAACA
This sequence comes from Trichosurus vulpecula, assembly GCF_011100635.1. Taxonomy (NCBI): domain Eukaryota; kingdom Metazoa; phylum Chordata; class Mammalia; order Diprotodontia; family Phalangeridae; genus Trichosurus; species Trichosurus vulpecula. Next base: position 14,193,368 of record NC_050580.1, on the reverse strand, counting down.
GTCCCAAAGGATGGCCATAAGTGCTGTGGAATGTAGTGCAGCACACTAGAGGTCTCTGTATGACCCTTGAGGTGAGCACTTCTCTCTCCCCTCTCTCACTCTCCATCTTCCCTCCCCAACCAGTTCAGGCCCATTAGCATCATGGAATCACAGGGCCCTATAGGTCACCTAGGCCTCCCTTCTCTTTTTTGACTGAGGCAGAACCTGAAGATTGGAGAGATGAAGGAACTTGCCTAAAATCTTCTGGGTAGCCAGAAAAGCAGTGCCAAATTTGAACCATGGTCCTCCCCAGCCAAATGCATGATTCTGTCCCTTTTACTACTGCAGGACCACAATCTCATCAGCCCTACCCCAAAAAGAAAGGGCATGCTTCTCTAACCTTGGAGTAACTGATGTCATCTGAGCTTTGATCTGGCCCTAAAAATGAGGGCATAGAAATGCCCTAAGGTAGGCCTCGAATGACCTCCTAAGAGTCCCTGGCATCTGAACTGGGCCAGACTCCTTTCAGATCTAAGCTCCATGGGTGAGCCAAAGCCAGGCTGGCCTGAGAGAAGAGGAAGATGGTCTGCAGCCCGCTAGAGCATTCAGCCTTGGGAATTCACACCCCTTCAGAACTCCAAGTTCTGAATACAGACAAAGCTTGATTGACTACAGTAATCAAGAAGATCCAGGACCCTGAGAAATCGAATTGGCAGAGAGATGATGGGTTCTGGGAAATGAGCCTCGGCAGCCTCCAAAGGCTTCATCTGGGGGAGCTCTTCTTTCTCTTCATTGGGCTAAGAACAAAATCGTTTTGCAGTCGGAGAGCAGGGCAGAGGTGTCCCAGACATTTTTAGGGCACTAAGAAATTATAAGATCATAGATTCAGACCTGGAAGGAACCTCAGTGGCTATCTATCTATTCCAATCCCTACCCTCTATTTTATAGATGAGGAAACTGAGGTCCACAGAAGTGACTTGCCCAGAGTCACAAGTCTATCAGAAATAGGCTTTGAATCCAGATTCTGACTCCAGAGGCTCAATCAAAATTAATTTAGAAAACAATAAATAAGGATGCACATACTATTAGCATATCAATAACCTATCATCAAAGTTAAGTTTAATTTGAAGTTAAATATTTAAAATTATTACAGAGATCACTCGCATGTAGATAAAGCACAAATTGAGCGGAAAATATCTATACTGCTTGATGTCCTTTTCCTGAAAGTGCTAATACTAAGTAGAATGAATGAAAGGCAGTATTGTCTAGCAGATAGTGAGCCAGTGAGTTCAGGACCACAAGGGTTCAAGCCTTGCTAGGAAGCATACTACTTATGTGACCCTGGACAAGTCACTTAACCTTTTAGTGTCCCCAAAAAGCAACTAACGTAAGTTACAGATGAGTTACTGATCTGAATTGGATGAGCAAATTTTTACACCAATGAAATGTAAGAACTGGACAAAGATATAAGCAACACATATATACATATATGTGTTTATATATGTGTGTGTGAGTGTATGTGTGTGTGTCTATATGTGTGTATACATATATACACATATATATTTTATATGTTATATACATATCTCTGCAGATTATATTATGTTATATGTATCATATCACATTCAGCATTTAGGTTACAGGCAAATTTCAACTAACCATCTTATTCCTATCACACATTTCTTTTTTTATATTTTATTTTTATTTATGGAATAAAACAAGTATTTCCATAACATAGTACAATAAAAAGATGGTTGCACATGAAACTGCAAATCATGCATTTCTGAAAGTCCTGAAAATAAGTGCCATAAGTAGGATGTTTTCTTTTTAGACACTCTCCTAATATTGTATATTTGATATGCACATTAAAAACTCCAGTCTCCGGTTTAATTTTCCCCAAAGCATTCCTCAGATTCTTAGATCCTTTTGGATGTCGATGTCATGCTATGCCCTCAGTGGACACATGGAAATCAAGATATAATTAGGCCCCCTAGATTACAATAGTTGAAGAATTCTCCCTGATCTGTTGCCTGGCGGTAAATCCTTAAGCTATTTTTTGCTCCTAGTAACAAATATTTGGTGAAATATTTGGGCTTGCAACTGCTTCCCAAAACAAAGTTTCATAGATGATTGCTTCCTATTCTAGTATCCTAAAATAGCCTACGAATACTTCCAGACTATATTCATTTTCTTGTCAGCACAAAAAAAAATGCCAGGTGTCCAGAGAAAGTCTGAAATTGACCTAGTGGTCTATCCCTTTGGTGACTGCCCCTGGGCAAGAGCTGGGAGAGCATGGAAATGAGCCTGAATCTCACTAGAAATGAGCTGTCTTTCAGCCCCAGTGAAGCCACTAGGCTTACTTGGCTCTTAGCAATGGAACTCATGCCTAAAATATAGGTGTCAATAAATTCAATCCTATTTATTATTTTATGGTTGTTATTATTTATAATTGTCTTGTCAGGAGCTCAGACAGAGACAGTGCTAGAAAAAGCCACCCCTCTGGATTTTTCTTTATGTTAAAGCTTCTTATCCTTACCTTATTATTGCTAGTCTGCCTCTGGTTTTCTTTGATGTGGGGAACTCTGAGTGAAAAAACCCCAATCTACCCAGGAAGACAGGCACTTGTCCTCCAGCTTATCTTGGAGAACTGTGTCCAGCGTCACATAGTCAGTATGTGGCAGGGGCAGTACTCGAACCCAGGTCTTCCTCACCCTACCTGGGCTTTCTGTGCATTACAATATACTTCTGATAACAATGACAGCTGACATTTACATGGCACCTTTAAGTTTGTAAAGGGCTTGACTTCCATGAGGCATCAGGCTATCATAGAGGATAGGATGCTGACTTGGTATCTGGAAAAGCTGAGTTCGAATCCTGCTTCAGACACTTACTAGCCGTGTGACCCTGGACAAGTCATTTCACCTTTGACTCAGTTTCCTCATCTGTAACATGAGGATAGTAGCAGTACTTACCCACTACACAGAGTTAAGAGGCTCAAAGGAGATAATGTATGTAAAATTCTTTGCAAATCTTAAAGTCCGATATGAATGCTACCGTTACTGTCATTTACCATTATCATCCCTACGAGGTGGATTGTGTTTGTATCTGCATGTTGCTCTCAAAGGTACCTCATTAGGCCTATTATACTTTGCCTCCCAGAGAAAGCCTTTTGGACTCTCCTGACTGACTGCCCCAAAGACACGTCGTGCAGGGTGATAATTAAATTGCCCTGTCCCTTTAAATGTTCTGGTATACCCCACCACCACCACCCTCAATTCCAGCCACTGCTCTGTCCATATATTAAACCTGTCAGATTGTTTAAACTCTAATGAGTCAGAATGGGGCACCGGGTGGGAGAAGGAGGGAAAAACATTCCCCTCAGTCTTAATGTAACTCAGCAGAGAGAGGAAATAGGGAGATACTCCAGTGAGTTGCTAAACATCCAAAAATGCGCTCAGCAGACTTAATGGGAAAGGAGGGCAATCGCTGCCTAGAATGCAGGTTCCCACCCCACATGGGAAAATGCCGGGGGAGGCTGTAGGCATCTGCAAGGTCAGTTACTTCCACCTTCAAAATTAGTCCTAGTAGGAAAAAAAAGCCTCTTCTATGAGAAGGGGGGCAGCCATCACCTGGGTGGCATCTCCCCAAGCTGAGGTGCAAATGGGGTGCTAAGGCCTTTCTCATGTCCTCTTGGGCCCCCAGCACAACCCGCATGCTCAATCCTGGGAAATGGTTATGAGGGCCTGGGAGGGGCCCAGCCCAGACAACAGAGAACAGTAATTAGAAAAATGTGATGGGACCCAGGCTGGGAGAGGACAGCAGCTGCTGGGTGACCTCTGGGGAAGTGCCTGCCCAAAGAGATAGGCCGATTGTTTCCAGCTGCTGAGATCAGCTGGGCAGCCTCAGCCGAGCTCAGATTCAGCAGCAGCCCCTCTGGCCCTGGAGGGGCCTGAGCCAGCTCCCCTTCTCCACTCGAGTCATCAAGAAGGGGGGAAAAATAGCACTGGGTTCTGTTAGTGAGGGGGAAGGCCTCTCTGGTGGTGACCCTGAACTGAGATGTCATCCTAGGATTTTTAAAGGACAGACCTGCCTACAACCCACTGGGACACATTTGTCCGGGCCCCACCTTTTCGTAGGATTACAGACTTTGGGTCTGTAACATTTCACCTTTAGGAGGCAGTAAAGCTCTAACACTCTAGGTCAAAAATGGACCTCTGCCTTCAGCTATTGAAGAGACTGAGGCCCAGAGAGGAGGAAATGACTTGTCCACATTGGGATTTGAATCCAAGACCTCTGTTTCCAATTCTAGTGCCCTCTGATGTTGCAGAATGGCAGAAGCACTGGCTGTTTCTCACTCCCTGTGTGACCTCAGGCCAGTCATTCTAACCCCTGGCCCCAGTCTCCCCATCTGTCAAATGCTGGGGTCAGACCAGATGGCCTCTGAGGCCCCTTCCTGTTAGGGTCCTACAGCTACTTCACCTCCCAAAGGTCAAGTCTCCAAGTGCCCTCTTTTCAGCCTCCTGCCCTTCCTCCTCTTATTCCTACTCCCAGCCTTCCAGGGACCCTGTAACCCAGAATCTAACTGGGTTACAGGAAAACAAAGGTGATTGAAAGCAGCTCCGGAAGGACACACAGGTCAGTCCTGGCAGTGGTCTCAGATGACAGCAGTGGGGAACCAGACAGGTGGGGAGAGCTGATGCTGTGCCTATAAAAGGACACAGAACCCTTCAGATTTAGCAGAACCAAGTGGGAGCAGACACGTTTAGGGGACTCATCCAAGGCTCTAACTTCCATTCCTGCGGGCCCCAAACTCAGACCCAGAGTGAGTCAGGCAAACAGAAGGCGTAAGGTAAGATGGGAGGAGAGTGAGCCTAATGGAATATTCAATATCCTGTGGAAAGCATTTTCTGCTCTGAGCTCCCAGCGGCTAAAAGCCAGTAATGGGCTTGGGAGCCTGGACTTCCTCTCCCTAATGTCCAGAGGAGCCTTAGTGCTGGAGCCGATCGATCGATCGATGGCACTCCTCCGGTGCGGGCAGCAGGAGCAGACTGGGCAGAAGCTTCCTCGACTCCACACTCTGAAGGCACTGTTATCCTGAGCCCCCTACAACTTTGGATAGTTTACCTTTCTGGCTCTTTGGCTGGCTGGTTGGTTTTGTGTGTATGCTAATCGGAAGAAGGAAGGGGGTTTGATGAAACCGTTCCCTCCCCACCCCCGCCCTTCCCCTCCACCCAAACCTTGAGACTAAAGAGTTTTATCAAAAGAGAAGACTTTTAGGATGGGAGAAGATTGGCCACGATGGGGCAAATGCTTCAGGGATCAGGTCCTTAGACGCCACCTTAGGTCCATTCTATAAGTGAGAAGGCTGTCCTAGTGGCCCAGACATATAGATAAGGGGTAAGGCAATGACCCAGCTGGTGACACAAAGTTACCACTTTGCCATGGGGAGTCACTGAAACGACATTAAGCCTGCAGCCATCCAAGGCCCCAGGAGGTGAGCTCTCAAGTGGGTCAATGTCATGAAGTGAGGAGCACCAACCACTGCTCACAGCCCTTCCACACCTGCCAAGTGGCCACAGCTCCATACACCTCAGTGGGCCTGCTGAGGCTTGCCCCAGCCTCTGCACATCTTTTTCACCAATCATCACCAGCCAGATCGTGGACCATTGCAGCTGGAAGGATCTCCACTCCCTCCTGGCAATTCATTTGACTGATGAGAAAACTGAAGTCAAAGAAGGGCCCAAAGACTTGCCCAAGGTCACACGACTAATTGGAGGCAGATCCAGACCTGAGGCCCAGTTTTACCTTTTCGCTATGCACAGGAGGCTTTTGGGCATGGTGCAGACAGCTCTGGACTGGGTGGGGGTCCCTGCTCTGCCACTCCCCCGCTTAGTCTCTTCCCTTGTCGAGGACACAATTTCCTCACCGTAGAAAGTGAGGAGGTCGGACTCATTCTTCCTAAGGTCACCCTAATGTGCTGTCTTGCCTCCCAGATTCCGACTTTCACTTAAGCCCGGCCCTTGGCTCCCCTCTCCTGCTTTCCCGGGTGACTGTCACCACTGAGCATGCCCAGTTGCCAAAGCTGTGCTTTTTTTGGGGGGGGGGGGGGTCCTCGAGTCCTTCAGGAGCAGGGCGGGGCCTCGGGGCCTGTGGGAACCCATGGGGCTGCCGAAGCCTCGAGGATCAGCGGTCGCGGTAGGCTAGGGGCCGCGGACACCCAGGGCTGGGCGGTGTCTGGGCGCCCGCAACTTCCTGGGAGCCCAAGCAAACTTTTTCCACGCTCTTTCGCCCCATCCTGGGCCTGAATTCCGCCTAGGGGTGGTGCCGCGGGGACTTGATGGGACTGGGCGGGGGGGGGGGGGGGGGGGTGTGAGGCGGGACCGGGAGAGTGAAGGAGAAGGAAAGAGTTTTCCCAGAGCCGGGTCCGAGGTGAGAGGCTGTATCGACTCAGGCACTTCTTTCCCACCTTCCCGTGGCACCACAGGCACCCTCCCTCTCCCCTTCCCTGACTCCTGTACACCAGGAAGCCCCGGAGCAAAGCCCCAAACCATCCCGGGCTGGGACCGCCCGGGCAGAGGCCCCTGCTCACCCCTTCCTCCAACCCGGGTCGCCGCCTGCCCTAAGTTGCTTCCGCTCCTCCAAGAACTCCGGTTAGTCCCGGGGATGGGGGTCGGGGGTCTGGACGCTAGTTAGCCGGTCCCCTGCCTCTCTGCCCGTCCGCCCTCCAAGCCCGGCCGTCCGCCGGAGCCGCCACCTGGGCTGCCAGCGCCTACCTTTCGGACTTGGTGAATTTGCGGAACGCCTGGCGTAGGTCGTGGAAGGAACGGTAGGTCTGGGGTTCGGCCGAGATGCCCTGTGCCCGAGTAGTCCGCGGGCCCATGTGGCTGGTGGGTGCGGGCAGCACCGACTGGCACTTGTGCAGCTTGCGCCGCAGCTCCTGGATCTCCTCGTCCTTTTCAGCCAGCCGCTTCTCCAGCTCCTTGATCCGGCTCTCTTTGAGAAGCAGGATCTTGGCGAAGTCCTCCTCCAGCTCGCTCATCTTCCAGCCCAGCCTGGACCGCCCAGCCCCGGGCCCAACTTTTCCTCTTCCTCGGGCGGCGGCGCGGATGCAGAGGGAGGGGTTGGGAGGGGACAGCAGAGCCCAGGACAGGCAGGAGGGTGAAGGGGCGATCTGGCTGCCGGTGGGAGCCCCGGAGTGCTGCCCGGGCTGGAGAGCGGAGACTCCTGCTGCTGAGGCTGCTGCCGCTACTGCGGGATAGGGGGCGGCGGGGAGAGAGCGGCGGGCGCGCTTCGATCCACTTACTGCTGAATGGCCTGAAAGCCCCGGGACAAGGAGAGAACCTAAAAGCAAGCGCGAGACAGGAGCTGTTGAGTGCTAATCCCGAGAGCCTCCGGGGAATAGGTGATTAGCTTTCATTGAGAAACCAATTAGAGCCGCCCAGTGTCCCCTGGGACCCCCCGCCCCCCAATCACTCCTGGAGCGCACGGTGGGCAGGCGGGCTCAGAGCCCGCCCCCCCCCCTCCCCGGTGCTGGGCGGCTGCCTGCCTGAGTGTTGGGTCAGAGGCGCGGGCAGCCTCTCCCCAGCATCTATGTCTCTGCTCATCCCCCCAGCACTAGAGGGTACCAAAGGGAGGGGGGAGGCGGGGGGGGCAGAGATGGGGCTTTATGCCACTTGATCCTTGAAATAGCAACAATGACCATGTGATTCGGTGGGTGACGCAGCTCCTTGTAACCGGAGCCTAGGACTTTGTGTAGGGGTTGGGGGAAGCGTTCCCCCCTTAAGCATTTCATAAATATTAAACTGCCTTCAGCTAATAACCTGCACACACCCATCTGTGCTTCGACCCCAGGCCTCCTCTTCCCTCCACTTCAGCCTAGACTCAGGCGCGTGTGTCTTTAAGAGTTGCTTAGCCCGGAGTTGTTCTGCTCCCACGGTGTGTAAGTGATGCGAGTATGAGTGTGTGAGAGAGCAAGGGAGAGAGGAGTCAGTGTTTGCTCTGAGAGCCCTCCAGTCCACGCCCAGCGATGGGCTCCTCCGGAGGAAGGAGACTTTGACATGGCTGAGGATCTCTTAAGGCCAGCCTCTTCTCAGCGACGAAGTAACTGGTGTTACGACCTGGGGGTGGCCAGCCTGGGACTTGGCTGAACCCAGCTGGCAAATAGGAATGAGCCTCAAGCTTGCTGAAGTAGGAAAAGGCCTGCTTTGATGACAAACTGCAACGTCCGAGACGCCAGGCCCTCGGAACAGCTGGTTAGTTACTCCGAACTCCAGTTCTGGATGTGCCCAACTCAAGGGAGAGAATCCCCTCTCTGGGCCGGAAGTCCATTTCCTGAGATGCACCATGAGAATTGGCAAAAGGTATCCGCAAAACTGGGCCTACCAACTTCCCATTCTTTGGCATCAAATACCCTCCAAGTGCAGGGCTACAAAAATAAATCCTGCCTTCGTGGCGCTTCCATCTCACTGCAGGGACCCTACACACAGGTCTCTTTTCATGGCCCAAAGGGATAATTCTGCTGGAAAAGGTGACCTTCTAACCATACTTGACTAGACTCCACACAGCTCTTTCAAAATCCAGTTAGGAATCCTTAACATTGTAGGTTTCCTTCTTGTCTTAATAAAAAAAAAAAAATCAGCTTTGTTTTTAACTCCCGGGACATCAGCCTATATCCAGATCGAAAAGGAACCTTTGACCAACTTCTCCAACTGGCCCATTTTACAGATGACATTCTAGTATCAGAAGTGGGATTTAACCCCAGGCCCCAGAATGCTAAAGCCATTGCGCATTGCTTCTCGATCTTATGTGTCTATGGGCGGAAAGAAGGAGGCAGAGTTACACTTATAAGAAAAAAACAGGATTTCCTCTGGAGTAACTATTTTTAGTTTTAGGATTTTTTTAAGTATATTGGCTGATTACAGAAACTTGGGTAGAAAGTTATGTAGCACCTTAAGGTTTGTAAAGGGTTTCACATACAAAATGTCCTTTTTTTTGCTGAGTATATTATAGTGGAAATTCCTTAGCATATATGGGTTGGACTAGACAGCTGCTAAATTCCCTTTCAGTTCTCAAATCCTATGACTCATTGCAGTCTCCTAATAATCTTTGAAGAGGAAACTCTTATCATTCCCATTTCTTATCAATAAGGAATCTGAGACTTACAAGTTAAGGACTTTATCCCGAAATCACTCTGCTAGTAAATGGGGGGGGGGGGGGCGGGATTGGAACCGGGTCGTTCTGCCTCCAAGTATGGCACACTAGCCAACATGGCCTCTCAAGGACAGGCTTCATTAAGGCCCACCTCATTCCCAAGTGGGGGAGGGGGGAGCACACTCTTTCAGTGATCAAACTTAGAGATCTTTATTCTGGAAATGCCCCACTCTTTGCACAGGTTTCTTCCCATTTGATGATTGTTTTAAACTTTCTTGTAATGTTTTCTTTTTTACATCTGAAGCTCTCAGCACCAGCAGATGCTCACCTCCCTCTGCCCCCACTCTTATTTATAAAGCTGTTTTTCTTTCTTCTCTTTATCTAATCTAGCTACTATTTCTTGGCTTCCCTGATCTGAAACATTCAATCTTGTCATAATGCCTTTTGAGAACACTCAAACTAATTGACATTTATAAATAGTACAGGAGAAAAGACCTTTCATCACATCTGAAAACCTAAGCAGAGGTGCAGCTTTATTTGAGGAAGAGGTGGGAAGGGTTGTAAAACCTCTGGTAATAAGGAAGACAACACAGGCTGTTCATTTTTTCAGACCCGGGGATAGCTGAAATGCAAGATGTTTATTCAAATCTCTACTGCTTCTCAGAAATGTTTTCCAAAGGAACCTCCAGAGTCCTTCATTCCACCACTGTTTCATATAAAATATAGCTTTGTGCATGACTTTTGAACTGAATTCTATACCTGACACCTGCTGACAGTCAACCCTATTTATTGGCTAGAGAGAATTCAAGTCCTAAGTGGACCTGGAAAAGGGAAAGAAAAGAAATATCATTTGGGTGTCCTTGGCCAAATCATTTCTATTGCTTTACAGAGGGGGAAACTGAGGCCTAGAAAGGGGAAGGAACTCAATGATTTATCTCTAAATTCTCTTCTAATTCTAAATTGTTGGGGGATTGTGGTCCAATGCAAAGAGGAGATTTAAAGTCAGAATCTAGGTTCATATCTTACCTCTGACACTATATGACTTTGTACAAATCATTTATGTGCTCCAATATTTGGTTTCCTCCTCTATAAAATGAGAAGAGGGATGAGATAATGTTTAAGGTCAGATTCTGCCCTGATCCCATAAAAGTGAGGAAATGAAAAAAACCACATTTCCTTAAACTTCAGATTTTGAAATCCTCATATTAAATAAGTTTGTGGGGCTTCCATTTAAAAACAGAGAGCTGTGATTTCTGTCTTGGTTTATTCTCAAGCAAGAAGCGTGAGACATCAAAGCAGACAAGAAATCAATGAAATCTTCATTTCTTTTAAATTTGTTCTTATGACAGAGAAGGGCACCACCTAGTGTGGGAATGAGAATACAAACTGTTTCCCCCAGAGCCCTTTGAGTAGATGGCTGGTCTTAACTGGGGAGAGTGTTGTGGTAGAGACCCTTTGAGAGGGATCAGCTGGAAGGAAAAGGAAGCCTGAGCCTCCACGCAGAAGGAAGGGCTGAAGTTCCTTCAGGATGTGTCTTCTCTTTCTGCCAATTTGCACCATTTAGACAAAAGCTGTAATACCCCACCATTCTAACATCTGTCTCCCAAGATTGAGGCAGCTGCTGGGTCACTGATGAGATCCTGGGGTCCTGCTGACAAACAAAGCGAAGTCAAATGGGGTCTCTGGAAGTTAAGGGATTTCCCCTCCCTAGAGGCCCTCAATCAGAGGCTTGAACTAGAGTTGGAATGGGCAGTAGCTGACATCTAATCCAACTTTCTCATCTAACTTGAGGAAACTGATTCCAAGGAAGGTCTAGTGATTTGCCACTTATTGGATAGCTTGTAGAGTGAGTCCTTATCCTGGTTTGGGTTAGAGCAGTCTCCAAGTGGCCTTCCAGTTCAGAGATTCTATGGATCTCTGAAATACCTGATAAAACAATTGACAGTGACACTCTGAGCAGGCAGAGTAGTTAACTGCTGAGATCTCCTTTTTATGGATACCTCAACAATTCAGATCCCCAAAGCCACTTGATGCCTTCTGTTTATTTTATACTAATTGTACATTTGCCCATGTGTGAACATCGCAGTTAGGCAGAGAAGGGCCAGCATACCTGTCTCAGACTCATTGAACACAAAGAACTGGGGGCATGTTCACTCTCACACACACACACACACACACACACACACACACACACACACAGAATGGAAGTTCTCTGAGGGCAGGGACTGTCTCATTTTTGCCTTTCTATTCCCAGCAAAGGGCTCATAAACAGTAAGTGCTTAATAAAGTAAGTGCTTTAGTTCTCTTGCTGCTATGTAGCTATCCATTAATTATTATATTTATTCTATTTTGATCATCTAAAGGTTTATTTATCATGGTGTTGAATATTTATATAGAACAGGAAGAGGGAAGATAGATCACCCTTAGATTGAATTTGGGGCTTTATTTCATTTTGAAAGAGGGAAATAACAGGCTCCTTGTTGGTGAGGAACATAAGCAGAATTGAATAGGAGAGCAATGTGTCATTAGCCTAGTACCGAACCTAGAGATTCCAGTTTGAGCAGCACAGCTGACGCTCAGGGTGAAGGGAGCACGTCGAACAGGGAGGAATCATATTTTGTTCAGCTCTTATCAGGGAAAAGACTGGAAGATGTGAGGACAAGAAAATGAAAATAACCCATCCCACCCTTTCCTTGGGTTGGACGAGGAGGCTCT